>NW_005200783.1:210763-212727 GCF_000372725.1 Emiliania huxleyi CCMP1516 | reverse complement strand
GAGGCGCGGCGGGCATGCTCACCTCCGCCGCCCGCGCGCTGCTCTCCCCGCTGCGCGCAGCGGCCGCGTGGGCGAGCGGGGTCGGGGGGGGCGCCGCCTCCTCCTCCTCGCCCGCTGCTCGCTCGGCGATCAACCGGACCACGCTGCCGGACGGGCGGCGCGCGCTCTTCATGTCTTGCTGTCCGACATGTCCAAGGCCGTTCCTAGACCTTTCCTGGAACCTTCCTGCAGGCGCGCCCTCTTCATGTTCTGCTCGCCGACCGTCGCTCCTCTGGACTGCAACCCCGAGGCCAAGGCGCTCGTGGCGGCGGGGCTGCTGCCCGCCTCTCCGCCGCCCCTCGCCGGCGGCTAGCCCCTCCCGAGCTACTCCTCTCGCGGAGCCGTCTCGGAGCCGTCTCGGAGCCGTCTCCCCTGCAGGCGGCTCCTTCTCCGACTTGCGGCGCGCGCTCGAGGAGTGGAGGCCGCACTTGTTCTGGTTCGCGGGGCACGGCGACACGCGGCTTGTCGACGGCGACTCGACGATCGGCTTCTCGGCGCCCGACGGCGCGCTGCAGCTCGTCTCACCGGCGGTGATCGCCGCGGCGCTGCGGCAGCACCGCGCCGACGCACGGCGGGCGACCTCGGAGCCTTTTCTTGGAACCTTCTCGGAACCTTCCCTGCAGGCAGCACGTGCCGCTGCACGGCGGCGACCTCGAGTGCGTCGTGCTCAACGCCTGCTCCTCCGGCTTCGGCGTCGGCTCGCTCGGCGAGAGCAGCAGAGAGCAGCCGAGATTAGCAGCCGAGAGCAGCCGAGAGCAGCCGAGATTAGCAGCCGAGAGCAGCCGAGATTAGCAGCCGAGAGCAGCCGAGATTAGCCGAGAGCAGCAGAGATTAGCAGCCGAGAGGAGCCGAGCGGAGCCGAGCGGAGAAGAGATGGCCCGAGATCGTTTCGGCGTCGGTTCGCTCGGCGAGCTTGCTGCGCCCGCACGCCGGTGACGAGATGTCCCGAGGTGGCCCGAGGTGGCCCGAGATGACCCGAGATTGCCCGAGATCAGGCGAGATGCTGCACCGCACGTCCGTTCCCTGCGTCGTCGGCTGGACCACGCGCGCGCACAACATCGCGTCGGCCGTCTTTGCACTCGGTTTCGGCGCGTGTGTGGCGAGCGGGCGCACCTACCCGGAGGCGTTCGAGGGGGGCGTGCTGGCGGTGCCACCCTCCCCTACCCCACGGCACCCGAACCCACCCTCCCCTACCCCCACGGTACCCGAACCCACCCTCCCCTACCCCACGGCACCCGAACCCACCCTCCCCTAGGTACCGCGGAGTCACGAGCCGCGGCGGACGGTAATACGTCGAGGTGCGGCACGGCTGATTAATTGATCAGTCATTAATCAGTCATTAATTAGTTCATTAATTGGCGGACGGTGATACGTCGAGGTGCGGCACGGCGGCGTCCGGTTGCGCGGCGCCGCGGGCGGACACGCGACTGCGGTGGCGGCGGCGGAGGAGTACGCGAGGCTGCGGCTGGAGCGGGCGACGCGGGAGGCGGCGGCGGCGGCGGCGCAGCAGCAGCAGCAGCAGCAGCAGCAACAGCAGCAGCAGCAGCAGCAGCAGCAACAGCAGCAGCAGCAGCAGCAGCAGCAGCAGCGGCAGCGGCAGCAGCGGCAGCAGCAGCAGGCTGTGCCGGCGAGCGGCGAGGCGGGGGTGGAGGCGGGGGTGGCCGCCGTGGCCGCGGGCGGCGGCGGTGTGCATCTCGACGAGGAGATCGAGGTTGAGGTGGAGGAGGAGGGAGCAGTTTCGTGGGAGGTTGCCGAGGTGATCGCGCTGCTGCAGGGCGGCCGTTTCCTCGCCTAATTGATTACCGCGAATCGATTAATTAGTCAACGATGATTCATGGATTAGGCGGCCGCTTCCTCGCCAGGATCGCTGGCGACAACGAGTTCATCGAGGAGCTCGGGCCGGCCAAGGATGAGTGACTTAATTC
>NW_005200783.1:181011-210663 GCF_000372725.1 Emiliania huxleyi CCMP1516 | reverse complement strand
CCGCCTCGGGCCCGCAGGTCGCCGCGTGGCTGGAGGCGGCGGTGAGGGCGCTGAATGAGGCGGCGGTGCATTGAAAGGCGCGGGCGGGGGCGGGGGGGTCTAGAAAGAGGAGCGTCCGAGTGTGGGAGCGGAGGGCTCCACCGCATGTCTTGAGATACGGGCGTGTTGACTAGATATCTGAAGGGGGGGGGGCGGGGGGGGGCGGCGTGGCGCGTCGGCGGCCATCACCCTTGGAGCAGCACTTGGCGGTGCGGTTTCGCAGCGAGCAGGGGCCAAAGTAAAGAATTTAAACAGAACAACTCGCTCTCTCACAGCAGACAGGCTCGCGAGCCTCGACACAGGTGCGAGATACTGGCGCGTGCTAGCACTATCACAGGCACACCACCGGAGCCGCCTAAGCGACTCCGCTAAGAAAACGGCAATGCACTTAGCTCCGTGCACAATGCCGCTATCCCCGCACGCTAGCTCGTTCACCGTCTCGCGCGTCGGCCACGCCACGGCGGTGTGGAGAACGACAGAGACAAGCGCTGCCGCATCTGCAGCCCGTGCCAGTTCTTGGTGGTCCATGTGACCTCATCGAGGTGCTGAGCGAGCCAGGGTTATGCCCACGCGCCCACACATAGTTCTCGCGCAGACCCTGTATCATGCCACTTCAGTCCTTCTCCAGTCGCCCAGGCGAGAGACCCCACTCTCTGAGTGGTGACGTCGTCCCTCTACGTCCTTAGGCCGCATCGGAGGGGCCCCTGCCCACGCCGAAGCGGCGGCGCCGCTCGACCCGAGCAGGCCCAAGTGCAGACGAGCTGCAAGCGGCCCAGGCAAGGCAGCCGGACGCGGCAATGCGGAACGCGCAAGGCCGGCCACACGGCTCCTCGCCGGTCACCCGCTCGCAAGATCGCGCCCCACAGCGTGACCGATGAGAGACGAGCGACGCGCCGCCCCCGATGCGAACCACCACCTATCTTTGCAATCGACGGTGTGAGCGCCGCGCGCGGTTCGCCGATACGCCGACGGAGAGGTAAGCCAAGGCTAATGGACACCCACTCGGGCTGAGCGACCGAGGCGCCGCGCGCGGAGCTGCTGTTGCTGCACCGGGGCCGCTGGTCGGAGCCATTCTCGCTACCCCGCGGGGGCGGTGGTAAAGTAGATTGCGGACGATTCTTTTGCCCAGTGTTGGAGTTGCGCGGTACCTTCTGTTAGGTAAATATTCTGTTCTCCTGTGTTAGAAAGCTGCTTACAGCGTCAAGTGCGGCCCTTAGCTGAGTAGAACTCGAAGTGGGCGTCGAGGGGGCCTATAGTAGAGTGTGAGCCCGCGCGCTGCAAAGCTCGAGTGGGCGATGGCGCGAGCTGGAGGCAGGCTGGGCCATGTACTAATTGCGTGTGACTGTTTCTGCCGTCTTTGAGGGGGCATGGGCGTAGGAGTGGTGTGCTCTGCTACCCTTGCAGCCGAGTGCCTTCTCTCAGCGCTCCATTGCCTCTAGGGGGTTGTGGCCGTGGATTTCGCCCCCTAGCTTACCTCTCCGAGGGGGGCAGTCGGAGAAGGGGCAACTCCGTGCACTGACGGTCGGCCGTCAGAAAACACGCCTCCGTGGCTCGGGTTACACCAATCCTCGCTACCCAACGCGGCCAAAGGATATCCACCTCGAGAACCTCGAGAGCACAGCGCCCACGCAGAGCACCCGTTCTCTCTCTCTCGAGGTTCTCGAGGTGGAGGATACACACACACACACACACACACACACACACACACACACACACACACACACACACACACACACACACACACACCGCTCACCCACGCGCACCGGGCCTTGCACTTTAAATGCCGTGGGGCTCCTGTCGTTAGACGTGGAGACGCGAGGGTTGCCCCCCCTTGCCCCACCACCTCGTGTGTGTGGAGAAGTTTACCTTACCTTACCTTACCTATCGCAAATGTCACAGCTTTGCCCAAGTCCGCGGTGCTCTGGGCGGTGTGGATGGAGGTGTGTGCGTCTTCCTGTCATCCCAAGTGGTGGCAGACTGCGGACACTCGCTGCTCACTGGCGACCGAAGACAGAGGTCATGTGCTGTATGAGAAATTAGTACAGTGTACCATGTGTACCCATGGAAACGATAGTCCGATACCGCAAGGCACGCCAGCCGCGTCACGCGGTCCACGACTCTCTCACGGCGGCGCCGCGCTGGCGCCGCTCTCCGCGGCCGCCTCCCCAAACAGCGCAGGAAGCCGAGCCAGTGGCGCCGCGCCACGCGGCAAGAAGCCGCCTCCCAGCCAGCCTCCGCCGCCGAGCCCGCCGCCGCCCGCCGCCGCGTCCGCCGCCGCGCCGGCCTTGTAGGCCGAGTGCGCCGCGGGTCCTGACTCTGCATGGCGGTGCATCGCGCCGGTGCGCACCTAGATAGATGGATAGCGAGGTGAAGACACCGTCAGCTGGACATGCGGCGGTGAGAGTGTCTCCCCCTATCTCCCCCTATCTCGCGCCTGCAGCTCGAGCGGCGTGCCCGACGGCAGCGCGTAGGTGGAGTGGAGGGAACAGTACCCGTTGGCCTTTGGAGACGCGATGTAGTCCGAGAAGGCGACCTCGCCCCAAAGTCGGCCCGCCACTTGCCGCACCGCGAGGCAGCGCGAGTGGTCGCCAGCCCTCTGCGGCAGCCCGCCCGCCGCCTCGCCGTACTCGCGGTACCTACCTCGCCCCGCCGCTGCTGTGAAGAGACGCCGTTCACAGCCCGCCCGCCGCGCCGTACTCGCGGTGCCCGTCGAGCACCACCCGGAGTCCGAGCAAATCGTCGGCTCGCTTGCCGCGCAACGCGACCTGTTCACAGCCGCCGCTGTGAAGAGGCGCCGCTCACGTCTCTCGGCTGTCTCTCGGCTGTCTCTCGGCTGTCTCTCGGCTGTCTCTCGGCTGTCTCTCGAACCTTTTCGAAGAGCGACGCCGCCGACTTGAGTCTCGCCTACAGCCGAAGTGCAGCCGAGATGCAGCCGAAGTGCAGCCGAGATGCAGCCGAAGTGCAGCCGAGATGCAGCCGAGGTGCAGCCGAGGTGCAGCCGAGGTGCAGCGAGGTAGAGCCGAGACACAGCCGAGACACAGCCGAGACACCGCCGGCTTGAGTCGCGCCTCGACGCGGTACGAGCCCGCCGGCAGGGAAGCAGCCATATCTCCCCAGATCTCAGCCATATCTCCCCACATCTCGCGCCTCGACGCGGTACGAGCCCGCCGGCAGGGAAGCAGCCAGCGCCGCTTCCACCCGCCTCGCCGCCTCCTCGAGCTCCTCGCTCCCGGCGGCCGACAGCTGACCGTGCCACGCCTACGCGTACCATACCTCCAGAGTCGTCGAATCCAGTGTGGGTTCAGTCCCCTGGGTGGTGTGGTAGGCCGAATCTCGGGCGGGAAGACGGTACTTGTGCAGTGCTCTCAGAGCACCGCGTGAGTACACGCGATCTGGAGAGATCTGGGGAGATCTGGGGAGATCTGGGGAGATCGTGCAGTGCTCTCAGAGCACCGCGTGAGTACACGCGATCTGGAGAGATCTGGGGAGATCTGGGGAGATCGTGCAGTGCACTCAGAGCAGCGCGTGAGTACGAGGGGCTGCGAGAGAGCGGCGAATACAGCGGAACGCGGCGGCGAGTGCCGCCGAACCCGTGTCCTAGAGAGCGCTGGCTGGAAGGCAAGACTGCGTGTCCCGCTTCTAGCTTAGGCGACTCCGGTGGTGTGCCGGTGTGTGTGCTAGTCCGCGCCAGTCCGCGCCCTTGTCGTGCCAGTGTGCTGGGAGAGAGGCTTGTGTTTTAAGAATTCTGGCCGCCTCGCCCGCACGGCGCCAAACGCGCCGGGGAAAGCGACGGCGCAGACCGACTCAGCGAACGCCGTCCGGAGCCAGCGCTGAAGGCCTGTTGCTGTGGCGGCGCCGTCGGCGGCGGCGAGGCAGCCGGCGACGAACCTGGCCCGCGGTGCAGCCGAGATGAGCCGAATCGAGCCGAGACGGAGCCGAGATATAGCCGAGATGAGCCGAGGTGCAGCCGATGAGCCGAGGTGCAGCCGAGATGAGCCGAGGTGCAGCCGAGATGCAGCCGAGATGAGCCGAGATGTTAGCCGAGATGAGCCAAGGTGCAGCCGAGATGAGCCACGGTGCAGCCGAGATGAGCCGAGATGCAGCCGAGATGAGCCGAGGTGCAGCCGAGGCGCAGCCAGAGACGAGCCTGGCCCGTGCGCGGACCGGAGGGACGAAAAGGAGCGGTGAGATGGCCCAACCGCCACCACCACCGCCGCCGCCGCCGCCGCCGCCGCCGCCGGCGGCTCTGCTGCTGTCATGGACCCACCCGCCAGATCGGAGGGCAGAGCGGGGCACGGCCGGGGCGGATGCGGCGGCGGCGGCGGAGGGGCGGTGCGGCGCGGCGGAGACCACATACGCGCGCGCCGTGGAGAGGAGGAGGAGCGCCACGAGACCCCGCAGCAGCGCCCGGCAGTCGACAGAGATCTCGGAGCGCACCCGCGCCCCTCCGCGCAGCTGCTTGCGCTCGATCACGATGCTCAGCCGGCGCCGATTGGACGCCGCCTCGCCGTCGCGCACAAAGGACGCCCGCACACGAGGAGCGTACGAGAGGAGTCCAGTGCCGTCGCCACCGCGCACAGGCTCCGACTTGATGCGGATGAGAGGAGGAGCCAGAGGCCGTGGGCTGGGCAGCGTCTGCGATCGAAAAAGCCGTAATGGCCGCGTTTGCTCCAGCAGCGCCTCGTGTCCGGCGCTGTCTGTGTCGACATTCGCCATCGCCCCCTCGTGACCGGCGCTGTCTGTGTCGACGTTCGCCATCTCAGGGCGACGCGCGCGCGAGAGAGAGAGAGCGAGCCGGGCCGGCCAAAGAAGAGGAGAAGCCCGACCCAGGCCCGACGCCGGGCTTAAGCGCTTCCTTTCATTGCCACCCGCGCCGAATCCCAGCCCAGGAGTGTTGAGCCGATTCCTCGCTGACGGCCGCGCCGTTCGACGCGCCGCGCCCGGAGGCGGCCCGATCGCTCGAGAGGGTCGACGCGGCACGCCCAGAGCCGCGCGGCGCGCTCGGCGACCCGCTCGTTGAGGCGTACGGCGCCGCCGCAATCGACAGAAAATGGCGACGACAGCGGGCACGCACGCGGGCCCCCAGGGCGGGCTCGCCCCGGACGCGGGTAGCGGAGAGGAGACCCAGTCACCGGGCAGATCGACCGCCTCGAGCCGATCGCCGGCCGCGCCGTCGCCGCCGCCCAACCTTGCCGCTTCGCGCCCCAGTACGCCGCCGCAGTCCCGCCCGCCGCAGCAGCCCCGCCAGACGCCGAAGCTGCTCCAGCGTGGGTCCCGACGGGGCGCCGGTGTCGCGCGGCAGGGCCACCCCCTCGCCTCCGACTCGCCGCCGTACGCCGCCGCCGGCCGTCACCCTCCTCTGGCACCCGCGCCTCCGCCCGCTGTGGCAGTTCAACAGATCCAGCCCAGCGTCCTCAACGTGTCGATTGGGGACTGCTCGTTCGTTCCGGCCGAGATACTAGGCGGTGCTGCCGTGCACTGGCGCCAGCGAGCTCCATTCAAATCCCGCGCGCGCGATCGGCAGTCGAGTTACAACCCGCAGCTGTGCTGTGTGCGCGGCGCGCGCACTCGAAACGTGGTTCGGCGATCTCTCGGCGACCACTCGTCGACTCGCGCTCGGACGCGAGGTGTGCGCTCGCCTGCCTCCCCCGGGAAGGACACGGCCATTTTCAGCGAGATCTGTGGAATCATCCTCACCACCCCCTGTCCACTGTCCTCACGCCACCCAACCCGTCCGGCTGCTGCCATACTGGGACGTGAGTGCAATATTTGTGCTGCCCTCGCCATCCGACGCGTGTGCTCCGCTCCCCGCAGGCGAGGATCGCCATCGCGCACCAACACGCTTCGTTCGGGAGGCGCGCGGCGCGACCCGCGTTGCGAGATCGTCGGCGGAGCCCGCGTGCTGGCCCTCTCCGGGACCGCCGCCGGGGCCCAGAGGGCGCAGATTCGGCCCACCAGGGTCCAAGAGGGCGGTTCTGACACCGCCAAGCGGTGCTTTCGTGTGGACCCCGCGAGCTCGCGTTTGTCCGTTCAAAAATATTTATTCGCCCGCAGTTTGCCTCCAGTGCCTCTGTGCCGCGGAGGCGCGGGGCAGGACCTTTTTAAACCGCACTCTCAAACATCCGCGGCGCACCAGTCGCAGTATATGGAGCCGGACAGCACGCAGCGGAGTATCACTCGCACGGCCCGTGGCACCTCCGTGCGGCCGCGACCGCGGCGAAGCGACAGAGGAGAGACGAGAGCGGCGGCTGCAGCGTGGCACGAGGGGTACAGTGACGGGAGTCGTTCGAGCTTGCCCTTGAGGACGGAGTTGGTTTTCGCCTGCGCGGCGGGCGAGAGACGAGCTCGTGAGACGGCGGCGCGGGCCGAGCGCCGCGCTGCGGCTCGGTGGTTATGCCGCGATCGCGGGCGACACAGCGAGCGCGGAGCGTCGGGATGGAGAGGTGGGAGCGAGAGCGCGCGCGTCGGCCGTCTCGGGCCGGAGCGAGTCGTGCTGACCTCAGCGCACGCTCGCGGCGCCTCGAGGCCGCGCGGCGACGTGCAGGAGACGGCTTTTGCGGCCGCCGTCGAGGCGCTGTCGAGGCGCCGACTTTGCCGCGCCCGTACTCCACAACGGCGATTCGAATTCGGACGAACCCAGGGTGTGCGAGGGCCGCGACGCCGAGGCCGGCACGGGACGACCGAACGCGACGGCCGCCGACCAACCACGCAGCCGCAATCACAGAATCGGCTCAACACTCCCTTCGGCGCGAGTGGAATGCCCCTTCTCCTCCTTTGCGGCGAACCCCGCAAAGTGACCCGTTTTTACCCACCCACGCCCGTGCGCGCGTATCTTAGCTAAGGTACGCGGCCACACGCGCTGGCGCGCACGGCAACCGGGACTTACACGCGCGACACGAGGGACTGCGTATCCTCGCCTGCCTCGGGGGAGAATAGCCGCCCTCACCCGCTGCCGCGCATCGAGCTCGGCGCGGGGCTGATACGTGTCATTCTGTGCCGGCGCGTATCTTAGCCAAGATACGCGGCCACACGTGCAGACGCGTATAGCGGTACTCGCGCCCACACGTGCAGCCGCCTATCTTGGCCAACATAGGCGGGCGTGAGCGCGTGAAACGGCCCGTCGGCGAAGGCGACTCGCGCTGGCACGTGCACAGAGGGATGTTCACATACGCGGCTACACGTGTGGGCGCCTATCTAGGGTAACATACGCGCCCCATGCGTGGGCGTGTATGGCACCAGAGGCCCGCGCACATGCAGGGGTGGTCGGGGCACATCGATCTGCAAGTTACATCTGCGCGCCTTGCTTGGTTGTGTTCGTCGTCGCCATCCGCCGAGCAGACCCCCAAGAAGAGCAAGCCCAATAAGGCAGACCCCCAGGCTGGCAAGCTCAGCAGACAGTCAGTTTCTAGTTTGGGCATCAAACCCAGGTGGTCGACGACTGGCAGTACCCATCTTTGTCCTTCTTGCCCAGCACAAAGTCGAAGTTCGTGAGGAGCAACTCGCTGTCCCCCGGCTGCTTCCGCGCTTCATTCTCTGTGTGGACGGCCGCCCACTTCATCCAGTTGCTGAGCCATGTGCTCGAGCGCTGTCTTGTAGCTGTCTGGGGCGCTCCCGAGCTTTGCGATCTGCCGCAGGCCGTGACGCTGGTGGTGTCGGTGTTGTCTCCGTCGCCCATGCATTCGTCAATCACCGTGTCGTCCACCACGGTGACGAGGCCCGACACAAGCAGGTTGCCAAGCGACTGCGGCAGAGAAGAGTGGCTGAGGTACGTTGAATCTATGTGGCAAAAGTGTTGCCCAGGGAGAGAGAGTGTGTGCTGAGTCTATCTCACACCTTGTCATAGCACCAGTAGTCGGACCGGATCCCCCGGCAATCCTCCAAGTCCAACCCCCACCTACATTGGTAGACAACAAAGGAGGTCTGTGATGCGCTCTCACCTCTCAGCCTCTTTTGCGCTCACGCACGGGCTCGACGCTGCAGTGGTGGTTGTGGGGCGAGGCGAGAGGCGCGCGCGGAGGCAGCTCCCATCTCGCGCTGCGTCGCGCCGGGCGACGGGCGGGGCGAGAGGAAGCACTGGCAAACCCTGTGAAGCGTGAACGGCGGCACGATTTTTGACCCCCCCCCCAGCGTATCTAATGCAAAACGTGTTGTTTAGAGAGAGATGTGCCTGTTTTACTTTTCTTTTTCCCTTTTCCTTTTTCCTCGGCCCCTTTTCCTTGGCCTCTTTGCCCTCTCTCTGGTCTATCTTCTATCTCTCTGGTCTATCTTCTATCTCTCTTGTCTGATATTCTATCTCTCTTGTCTGATATTCGTGAACGATGGCAGGAGCATTGGCTCACTGGCGTTCGCAAGCAAAAAGAGAGCTAGTGAAACGATCTCGGTGCCGAAACACCGCTCTGAAGGCGCTGGGTCGGTGTGGCTGTTCAGACCATCGAGGAGCTGACGGCCGACGCCTGGACGGCAGCGGCGGCGTGGCGATGCAGCTCGCTGACATAGACCCTGTGGCCGTTGTCAGTCAGCAAGGCCGTGCAGTAGAGGCTACGAAGCAGCCAGCGGGCAACGGTTTGCCTTGGCTTCGCATGCTCATCGCGACTCTCGGCGCATGCGCGCTCGTGGGCATCGGATTCGGCGTTGGCAGGTCGCTCCCGAGAGCTACCGACTCCAACGGCGGGCATGACGCCACAGCGCGGCCGTGGCCGCTGTCGCAGCCGCCGCCGTCGCAGCCGCGACTTCCCTCACCTCCTCCATCGCCCGCGTCGCCGTCTCCCTCGCCTCCTCCATCGCCCGCGTTGCCCTCCGGCTGGTGGAGCTACGGTGAAGAATGGTGGGACAGCGACGTAGACTGGGAGGCGCCACCGTCAGATGGCATGGTAGTCACGGAGCTCAACACCTACGAGAAGGACGGATACGTGCATGTTCGGGTCAAGGCAGGACATCTGGAGGGTTGGGGCCAGGCTTGCTACCACAGCAGCAGGTCACAACTGTCCGGTGTCGTTGCCAAACGAGTGCACACTTGGGTGGGTCCGCATGTCCTCGGCAAGACGGTCGAGACGCCTGCAGACATCGACGCCGTTACCGACACAGCTTGGCGACAGAACTACAAGCACACGGGCGATGTGCTAGCGCAGGTCTTGGCCGGCGTCGACACAGCGCTGTGGGACCTTGTCGCGCGCAACCTCAACGTCTCCGTCTGCACCCTCGTCGCGGAGGTGATGGGCGGTGAGTGCAAGAGCCACATGCCGGTTTACGGCTCCAATGGCAACCGAGAGACCGACATGGGACTTCTTTTGGCAAACGCCGTGCACAATCACGACAAGTACGGCGTGCAGGCCTTCAAATTCCAAATCGCACAGCGCATGGGCGGGGATGTGGACATCACGCCAAACCGAACCGAGACCCTCATACCGCTCGCGCGGCAGCTGCTAGGTCCGGAGGTGACGCTTCTGGCCGACGCCAACGGCGGATACGACACGATCGAGCGAGCCAAGCCGATCGCCCAGCTCCTCATCGACAACAACTTCACCTTCTTCGAGGAGCCCTACCCATTCTGGGAATACGACAAGGCTGCGGCCCTGGGGGCGGCGATGCCGGGCATGCCGATCGCGCTCGGCGAGCAGGAGTACCGCATGGATGTGTGGCAGAGGAACGTCCACGCCATGGATGTGTGGCAGCCTGACGTACACTACATCGGCGGGGTCTCGCGCAGCCTCGCTGTGGCTCGGATGAGCATGGAGGCCGGGGCCAGATTCATGCCGCACTCCCCAAACCCGAGCTTCGTGGCTGTCTTCACACTCCACATAGCGGCGGCCGTGCCGAACGCCTTCCAGTTCATGGAGGCCGATGCCGTGAACACACGGCAGCCACCGGATGGCAAACGCTTCTTCACCGAGGGTGTGCTCAAGATCAAGGACGGCAAGATGAAGGTGCCGACTGGCGCTGGCTGGGGTGTCGCGCTCAGGTCAGATTGGGTGGACGAAGCGTCGAAGCGGACGAGCAAAATGAAGTCGTCGCCGCCTCCACCATCACCCACCGCCACGTGATTAGTTCACGCAGGAATCGAGCTCAAGCAAGTCGGTCCGTGTGTGATGTGCGTGCGGTGTGCTTTCGGTGCGAGTGGCTTGTCTCTAGAAACAAGACGTAGGGCTAACGGCTGCTATGTTTGAGTTGCATGAGCGCTCTCCCACCGCTCTGTGGTGACCGTCTGTCCTCTGAGAGTCTCTCCACATCTCGGGTCGCACAAAATGCAAAAATAAACGGACGACCTGTTCTTTTTTACCCATCTACGGGGTGGACGGGGAAGGACCCTGAGTGAGTTGCACAGTGGTTGTGCGCCAGGCCCAATAGCCGCACGTTTGCACTCGCCGTGCCTTGCCACCTCCGAACCGCGCTCCCTCCTTCAGTTTTGGGGCGAATCGGGTGCCGAACTCGGCGTCGACAGCTTTGGCTCGACATCTGATCATTGGCGAGAAACGCATAAGCCCCCCAGGCGAAAATGGCGGAAATGGCTGAATCGGAGGTAGCGCACGGGGGGCTTATGCGTTCCGCGGGGTCGTATGTTTGAGCCGGATATCGACCTGGTGCCCCAAGGGGGTGGTATGAGCTGCCCCAAAACGGAAGGGCACGTCCTGTTCACGCGATGGCCAGCCGTGGTGTGAGCCCGAAGGGTCAGTCTCGACGAGCGGCGCCGCGCCAGACTGGTGCGCCGGCCAGGAGTGGGCGCAGAGCGTCGAGTGGCGCAAGAACGAGCTAACGCGCGGGTCGCGGCGCGCGCGCGCGAAAGCGTCGCGGAGGCAGAACGCTAGACAGAGACCTCACATCCGCTCACCGTTCACGAGTCTTCACCGGGAGACAGGGGAGTGACAGTTCGTTGGGATGGCAACAGTCGAGATAGTTTTTACATGAATATGAAACTCATGTGTGTATCGGCCGGCCCGATGTGCAAAAAAGAACAGAGAAGAAGAGAAGCGGAGTTTTAAAACAAGAACAGGAAAGAACAAGGAAAAGGAAAGGGGGGGGGGGGGGGCTGAGGGGTGACCCCAAAGGGGTGCTGTAACCTGTATCAAGTGCTTCGCAAGCGGCTCGAGCGGCTCGAGGCTCAAGCCGCCCACGCAGCCCGTCGCACCCGACGGGGAGGACGGGGTTTTTGTGTCTGCGGCCGAGAGGCGTGCTGGGCCTCGGCGAGCGAGGCTGCAGGTCAGCTGTTCCCACAGCGGCAGGCTGGAAGTACCTCGCCAGTCAAGAACCACATTAAGCGTTATTCGATTTTTCCCCACGGTCGTCCGCGACGGCTAATACAAAAGGAGGAACTAAATAGCCGTATCCGCGCCGCCCAGTGCGACCAACACGCGCAATTATAAAGTAAAAAAGACATCCGCGCGGCACTCATGACGGGAGTCCTTGGGGCGGCACTCATGACGGGGTAGGTAGGGTAGGTCTGGGCCCTCCCGTCGGGGTTTTCGCGCGCGCGGCGCGCACGAGGCACGACTCTCAGAATCACCGCGGGCCGTCACGGGGCGGGCGGGTGCGGCTTGCAGCTCGGCACACTGCGAGGCGACACTCACCATGGCTCTACGCGCCGCGCGCCTCGCTGCTCACACTCGCGCCGCCTCCAGCGGCGAAGCTCCAGGAAAGCTCCAGGAAAGCTCTCCTCGGCACGCTCGCGAGGGACGCCTTGGCACCGGCGCCACCACATCGGACCATCGGCGCTACGCAGCCACCCGCTCGCCCTCCCTCTTACTCGCCGCCGCCGCCAGCCGCCGCCTTATGCCGCTTGCCGCCGCCTCCGCCGCCCCCGCCGCCGCCCCCCTGCTTGGGCGCGACGCCGCGCTTGCCGAGTCCCTTCATGCGCGCCGTCGGCATCTGGGACAGGTCTTGCTTGGGCAAGTGCAGCCGCCCCTCGCGCCCGCCGAGCTTGGAGTGCGACACGTTGCGCGCCTTCTTTGGCGCCGCGCTGCTCGCCGCCGGCTGCCGCATCGCCTCGCGCAGTAGGTCTGGGGCGGGCCGCTGCACGCGCCGCACGACCAAGTCGACCCGCGGGCCCATCTCGCGCAGCGCCACGTGCGGCGCCGTCGCCTCGGCGCTCTTCTGCAGCTTGACGGAATACTGCCGCAGCCGCACGAGACGGCGCGAGCCACCGCTCCCTCCGTCGGCGGCGCCCCTGCGGTAAGGGTGAGGGTCAGACGAAGTGCAGTGAGAGGAACTGTGGTGAGGGACTGTAGTGTGAGGTGCAGACGGAGCGCACCGCCCCCTCTGGCGAGGCGCGGAGGTCTGGGGAGACGTACGGAGGCATATGCTACGGGTCCCAAGAAGTATGGGAAGCATATGCTCCCTGGCCGCGCGTCCGGTGTGGGTTCGCCCCTCCCTGGGGGTGGGGGATCCCCTACCCACAGTGGGGTCGAACCCTGATCTCCCCTACCCACAGTGGGGTCGAACCCGATTCCCCCCTAGCGTGTCACGCCCCCTCCCCCCCCCCAGTGTCAGTAGGGCCCAGAGCCACGGTCATGCGGAGGTGGCGGACATGGGGAGGTGGCGGACATGGGGAGTGGTGGACATGGGGAGGTGGCGGAGCGCACCAACCCTCGGGCGAGGCGGAGAAGGCGATCACACGCTCGAGCGCCAGCGGGGCGATCGCCTCGGCTGGCTTGCCCCCGAACCAGTCGAGCAGGAAGGCGCGCAGCTCCTTGAGCTCGACCACATTCTCCCACCCGTCTCCGTTGAACTGCAGCAGCGGCTTCGCCTCGCCAGACGCGCCGCCGCCGGCGCCCCTCGCAAAGCCCGCCATCGCCGCGCTCGCCTGGGGCAGGCGAGATCTGGGGAGATACCGGGAGGCAGGGGAGATATGGCGAGATGTGGGGAGAATATGCCGTGGGCGCAGACGGGCGACGAGGTGTGTCTCGGAAGTGTCCCGGAAGCGTCTCTTGGAAGTGTCGCGGCGCCTCGACGCCAAACTCGTACATGTCGAGGATGCGGTGGTCGAAGCAGCGGCCGAGGACGAGGTTGTGCGGCCTGATGGCGGGCAGGGACGCCGACGCCAGCGGAGGCTGAGACCGGGCGGCGGATCCATTCCTCGCGCCCTTCCTCTGCTCCACTCTGCAGGCCGCCGGCTGCCTCTCTCATCACCACCTCTCGTTGTCCCGCCCGCGCCGCTGCCACCGACCGGACGAAGCTCCTCTCCCTCCTCCTCCCCTCCTCTCTCTACCCTCCCCTCCCCTCCTCTCCCCTCGAGCGCCGGGCTGGGACGGCCGCGCCTCTTTTTCGAGTGCGTGCCGAATCCGAAGAGCGACGCGTCATTCTTCTGGCAGAGGAACTCGAGCGGCGTGGCGTCCTCCCACGGGTGGACGGCGTTGTGCCGGCGGAAGTGCTTTGCGTGCGGCTTCTTCAGGCAGAAGAGGTCCGTCAGCAACTCATTGACGACAGCGGACGACTTTTGGCCGCGGGCGAGCAGCGCGGTGCGCGGGTTTTCGACGAGCTTGGGCTCGCGCTGCGCGAGGAAGCGACGACCGCGGGCCGATTTTGCGCGCCTGCTCTCGAGGCTCATGAGAGAGAGGTGGTGCGGTGGTGGCTCAGCGGCGCTGCGGTGGGTCCTCGTACTCGTGGCCCTGGTTGCCGGATCAGGCGTATTTTTATTTTTTTTGAGAGCGCCTTCGTTGTTAATTGTACAAACCCAATGGTCCTCTGCGAGCGGTCCGTCGTTGCAGTCGCACACACGCACACGCCACGCCGCACCGCGCGCCCGCCCACCGCCCCGCCCAGGCGGGAAAGAGATGAGGAGATGGGACAGCAAAGGAGGAAGCCCAAACACGTATGGGAGGGTTCAGTAGTGCGCCACGCTGCCCGGCGTCTCTCACTTTCCGGGACAGCCCCGCCCTTGTGAGGCAGGAAAGTGACGGCTACCCCGTACGCCCTGCGGCCTGCTACTCCGACGCCGACCGCCCATTCTCCCCTCCTCGTTCCCCCCTCGAATGCTCCGGACCCCGACAAGCCGCCCGACGTTGGGCCTCTGCCCCGCACGCCCCCGCCCCTCTGCCCCTCACACACACCCAGGCCCGACATGCACATACAAGACAAACCCGGCGTCCTGCTCTCAAAAGAAAAAGAAAAAATGGGAAGGAGGAGACCAGCGGGGGAGACTCCCCGCCTATGCAACACCCCAGAGAGGGGCTGCCATCGCCGAAGCTGTGCCTAAGCATAACTCCCAAACCCGCAGCGGCCCGGGGGGCCTTGGGGGCAGCCTGCCGCCACCCCTCGTGCCGGCCGAGCCGACTCAGCAGCTCCGGCACAACCAATCCGACCGCCGACGGGAGGGCGAGCAAGAGGGAGAGCACTCGATGGGCCAAAATCCGTAAAAAAAGAAAAGAAAACGCTTAACGCAAGGGAGGGATGGGAGGACGGCACGCCGCCACCACACAGGGATTTTAAGGAGAGGGGTGTGATGCGCTAGCCGTCGCCCACCCTTGGGCGTCCGCCTCTTCCTATCTCTCTTCGCAGTCTCTCGCCGATTCTCGCTGCAACTTTCAAAATCCGTCACTAGCACATCTAAAATTCTTTTCGCGATGTCATCCCCGAGTTGCTCCTCCACCGCCGCCGCCGCTCCCTCGCCGGACGCGCCGCCGCCCGCCCGCCTCCTCGACCTCCCCAGGGAGCTCCTCGAGCGCGCCCTCTCACACTGCCACAGCCCCCTCGACATCGCTCGCGTCGCGGCCGTCTCGCTGCTCTTCCACGCCTCGCTAGCGGTAGAGGGCATCCGCTTGTGGGCGCAAGAGCGCGGCTTCGAGCTGCCGGCGCTGCCAGAGGGCGAGGGCTGCGCCGTGCGGTGGCTGTGCTATTCGGCGCTGCTGTGCGAGGCCAACCCGCCGGAGAGGGCGGCGGCAGGCGAACGGCACAGCCTCTTCATCGATGGCGAGGGGCGGCTCTCGTCGTGCGGCTGTGCGCTGTCCTACATGCCAGGCCTGCTCGGGCACGGCGAGGGCGTGACGCGGCTTAACACGCCGACCCTCCCCCCGTCGGCGCTGGGCGGCGAGCGCGCCGTGAGCGTGTCGGCTGCAGCGCGGCATAGCCTCGCCCTCGCCGCTGACGGTTGTGTCTGGAGCTGGGGCGGTGGCTACGCTGGCCAGCTGGGCCACGGCGACGAGCAGTTCCAGCTGCGGCCTAAGAAGGTCGAGGCGTTGGCTGGGCGGCGCGTCGCCGCTGTGTCGGCTGGATTTGCGCACAGCCTTGCCCTCACCACCGACGGCTCCGTCTGGAGCTGGGGCCCTGGAGACGACGGCCGATTGGGCCACGGCGACGAGCAGCGCCAGCTGCTGCCCAAGATGGTCGAGGCCTTGGCGGGCCAGCGCGTCATCGCCGTGTCGGCTGGAGGCATGCACAGCTTGGCCCTCATTGCCGACGGCTCTGTCTGGAGCTGGGGCCGTGGATGCCACGGCGACGAGCAGCACCAGCAGTTGCTGCCAAAGAAGGTCGAGGCCTTTGCTGAGCAGCGCGTCGTCGCTGTGTCGGCTGGATATTTCCATAGCCTCACCCTCACCGCCAACGGCAGCGTCTGGAGCTGGGGCGGTGGGGCCGGTGGCAAGCTGGGCCACGGCGACACGCAGCGCCAGCTGCTGCCGAAGAAGATCGAGGCCTTCACTGGCCAGCGCGTCATCGCAGTCTCGGCTGGAGGCGAACACAGCCTCGCCCTCACTGCCAAGGGCGCCCTCTGGAGCTGGGGCGAGGGAAGCTATGGCCTGTTGGGCCACGGCGACCAGCAGGGCCAGTTGCTGCCGAAGAAGGTCGAGGCCTTTGCTGGGCGGCGCGTCATCGCTGTGTCGGCTGGGGAGGGCCACAGCCTCTCCCTCACCGCCGATGGGGCTGTCTTTGCCTGGGGCAAGGGCGAGACCGGCTGCCTAGGCCACGGAGAGGACCTGACGAGGCAGCTGCTGCCCAAGCAGGTTGAGGCGTGGCCCGCATCCTCTTGACTCTCAGACAATCGCCCCGGCGCTGACAGAAGCGAGAAGGCGGGCCGGCGGCGCTGGAAGCTGGCGCTGAGTTGGAGAGAACACACCCCTGCAGTCGCTTGTGTGTCTGGGGTCTGGGGACGGGGGTGAGCCGCACGAGAGATCGATTTTTGCGCTTTTCCCGATGAAGTCCAGCTGTGTTTCATTGAAAGGGAGAGCACGCGCATGAGCCAAAATGTGCCCGTCTGTGCGGTCCGCTATCGGGCGATCGCTATACTTCGTGGTGCCCTCGGTGCACGGTGGGGCGGCTGACAAGCCAGAGGTCGATACTCTGGACGACCCATAGCGCATAGGATGCCACGAATGCCTGAAGGAGAGGGAGGCGAGGCCAGAGGCAGGCTCAGCTGCTCTCGGGTGATCTCGCTTTGGTGGCTGAAGGAGCAAGGACCCCCCATGGTCCTGTCATCACATTCGCGTTGTCGTGGGGGTAGAAGAATTGATGATTCGCGCCGCTCGCTGCGCGAGACATGGCCGCGGATGCGGCTCGCATTCGCTCGGCGGGCCTCCGTCCCACAGCCGCCCGGGCGAGCCAGAGGGGCTGCCTCCTGTTCTCGAAGAAAAAAAGGTCGCTGGACTTCATCGGGACTTCGCCGTGAGCTTCGCAAAGAGCCCATTCGGCGAAATGCTGTGCGCCTCCTCGACGGCCTCTGATCCGAATGACGCCGAGATGACGGAGGTTGCGTGGACCGCAGAGCCGCAGTGGGCGCCCAGCCGAAGTGGGCACCCAGCCGCGCCGCCGCCGACGCCGTTTGCCGCGAGTGCAACCCGGCAGCCGTGGCTGAAAGTGCCGCTGCAGAGCTGGTCGCAGCCACGTCCTACGCCGCAGCCAAGCAGCCCGCCGTCTGCGACGCGCGCGCGCGCCTCCTTCTGCAGTCCCGAGCTGCTCGGCGCGATGACGGCGCTCGGTGAGCGATTGACCACCTCCGCCTTCACCTCCACTCCACCCCACCTCCGCCACCGCCCACAATCGCGGGGCACGCGCGTCGCCGCACACCGCCCACAATCGCGGGGCACGCGCGTCGCCGCACACTCCCGCCCTGCCTGAGCGGCGTGCCCTCTCGCAGGCTTGCAGCGGTCGGAGCCCTCGATGCTTGGGCGCGGCTGGTCGACTGTTGTGACGGAGGATGGGCAGATGTGCGCGCAACACGTCTCTGGCGAGCTATCGTGGCAAGACCACCCCGAGAGCCATCCTCTCTGACCGCCGAGGCGGTGCGAGATTAGATTGTGGCGTGGGCACCCGACCCTGCGGGCTGCTGGCCGCCTGCCGCCAACCTCTCTCCCGCCTTTTCGCTCAAGCGGTGGTATGTCTGTCGTCGGTCCGGTGGCGGCGGACGGGCCGACGACGGGCGGGCCCGGGCGGCCGGGGGCGCGGGGGGTAAACGGGGGCCTCGAGGGCCGCGGGGCTGCGGGTTGGTGGTGCATGTTCTCCATGCTAGAGAAAGTCTACTAGAGTACGCCATTGGCAACCATTTTTTTTCGCCTTTGTTTCTCATGGAGAGTTAGTAGCAGTAGCACAAGGGGGCGGGACAGTCACAGCGCGCACCGGCCAAAGCCGCCGCGCCGACTGAGAGAGGCAGCACACCAGCAGGCACAGCACACGCCACACACGCACACCCGCGCGGAGGGACGACACAACGCGCCACCGGGTCTGCCCGTGGGCAAGCGCGCGAGAGAGAGGCGCGGGGACGGCGCCCGCCCCGTGCCGCGTCACGGGAGCTTCTCGGCGGGGGCACTCCGCGCGTCGCTCCGCTCTGCAGGTCCACCCGCAGATCCGCCGCCAGGGGGCGCCTAGGACAGATATCGGGGTTGTTGGAGAAGGCTGGTAGGAAGAGCCGGGCGTCCGCAGCGGCGCAGGCGGTCGGCGCCGACCCCCCGCCCTGAGCGCGCCTCCAATCTCTCGGGCAATCTCGCGTCTCGTCGCCACTCTCTCCTTGGTTGAAAATCTCTCGCGCGCAGTCTCGGCGGGAGGCGCCGATTCGGGGTTGAGGTTCGAGCCAAAGAAGTCGGAGACCTCGGCGTCGACGGCGGTGCTCATCTCGAGGTCGTCGATCGCCTTGCCGCGGCGAGAGGGCGGGCGGGGAGGTGCCGGGGCGGTAAGGGCGGCGGAGATTGCGGGTGGGTGAGGGAGAGGCGACGCGAGAGAGGTGGGCACGCAAGAGAGAGGAGAGAGGGGAGCGAGTGTGCGGGCGGTGGTGGCGCCTTGTCCTGCGCCTCAAAGTAGCTCGCCTCCAGCTCGTCGTACTTTCCGCGCACGAGCAGCCCTACGGAGCTTCCGAGAAGGTCGGGGCCGCTACACAGGCCGCGCCTCCCGCGCACGGGGTCAGAGACCGACAAAGATGGTGGTGACGAGGGTGGCGGCGGCGATGGAGATGCCCGCGAGGAAGGTCTTTCCAAACATGTCGGCCCCCACCAGCACACTCGCGCTCTCAGCAGCGCTCAAGGCAGCGGCAGCCGCGAGCGGCTCGGCAGTTGCGCTAGGCGGCCGCGCACGCGCTGTTCGCGTTGCAGCAGGACGCAGCGAGACCGTCCGCAGCGAAGGCGAGGCGACCGCTGCTCGCGGAAGAAGGAAGGCGGCAGTGTGCAGCGATAGGGAAGCAGCGGGCGCGACGGCGGCCGCGATGAGGAGGAGTCTCGGTCTCATGTGTATTGCACAAAAAAAAGAAAAAAAGACGAAGGATCTCGAGGTTCTCGACTTGGATATCCTCTCCTTAAAATCCCTGTGTGGTGGCGGCGTGCCGTTCTCTCATCCCTCCCTTCGGTTGTCTGTTTTCTTTCTTTCTTTCTTTGGATATCCTTTGGCCGCGTTGGGTAGCGAGGATTGGTGAAGAGCGGATTAGGGAGGCGGGAAAAGCCACAAAAAGCCGGGCAGCCTCCCGTTACGCGATTGCTCGCGAAGCGCAGCATGATGCGCGGCCAGCGTGGGAGGAAGTCGGCGCCGACGCTGCCAGAACTAAGACGAGACCGCGACCGACGGCGGGCCGTGCTGGCGAGCATCCGCGCTGCTGACGACGTGCTCGAGACTGCCTTTCAGAGCGACGAGATTCTCGCATGCTTTGAAGAGGCGCTCGGCGAACAGCTGCCAGATATGGGCACGGATGCTCTGCAGCAGGGCGAGAGCCGCGAACGCCGAGAGGGCGGAGGGGGGGGGCGCCGCGACTGTCTTCTTCTTGCGACTGGAGGCTTCGACAAACAGGTTGAGGAAAATTTCGGCGAAGAGGCGGCACTGGCGGCACGCCGGGACGAACCCGGACCGGTCATATTGTTCAGAAACGCGGCGGCGAGCCGCCGCCGCAAAACGAAGGAAAACAGACAAAGGGAGGGATGGGAGGACGGTTAGAGCCCTCCACCCACCATACCGTTTTTATCGCGGGCGGGAGAATTCAAAGAAAGAAAAGAAAGAAAACAGGCAAGCCAAACGAGGGATAGGGGAGGAGGACAGGCGGGTCCCCACCTGCTCGAGCAGGATTTTGAACCTCGAGAGGATGCCAAGATAAACAGACGGCACTTGGAGCACTTGGAGTGCAGTCGGTAACCTCACATCCAGGGCCGGAGAGCTCAACGCCCGTTTTTTTTTTGCCACACGCCGGGCCTCACCATCTTTCGATATTGCTCGCACACCCACTCGTGCGCGCTCTGACACATGTGCCCGTACGTCCGTCGGTCCACTATCTCCCTCCTCTCTGCATTCTCTGCCGCCTCCCTTCTCGCTGTGTACATGCATGGCCGCGTTCGCACCGCGTCCCGCACAAATTCGCGCTAAAGTGCACTAGTAAAGATGCAGTACATAAACACTTACCCTGCGCCGCCGCCTGCCTCGCAAGGCTCGTAGCCTTCGAGAGCGCGGCGGCCAGCAGACACTCAACCCGCTCGTGTGCTCCCACCCCGAGGTGTACGGTCGGGTGCTGGCTATGGTTGGAGTACTCGTCGAGGGAGCGGAAGCCGAGAAGCGGGTCTACTGGTGCCAGGGTCTCGGGCCAAAAGGCGTCGCGGTAAGAGACGGCGGGTACTCCGAGACCCCGAAGCACTGGGGCACGCACGTCCGGCATCGCCTACAAGGGCGAGTACTAACTGGGGCAGGAGAGGTTGGCGTGTGGCACGGGAGTGGGAGGGCACCCAGTCTCGCTGGCACACGCCCAACCTAGCATCCTCCCCACCCTCGGCGAACAGCTACTCGGCGGCGCCAAGCGAGGTAGAGCTGCGAGACGGGTGGCGGGAGCGGGTGTCGGCCCGTACTACATCGCCTTCGTCGCCTGCTCGTGTCTGTACAGGGCCGCGCGGGGGCGACGCGCGGGTGTGAACCTGAAGGATTGGAAGCGGCGGGATAGACGCTGCCGCGGGTGTCTGATATTTAGGTCTCCGATTTCCAGATTAGAGACCCTTGGAGAGCTAACGAGGCGGCTAAAACAGGCTCACACACACACAATGTTATGTTATGTTAGGAAGGTGAAGAACAGTCAGGCTCGGTCCTCGGTGCGAGCTCCCCGAGACGCTCGAATCTGTCCGAGGGGTGGCGGCAAACGGCTGCGCGGTGAGCACAGTCGCACTCCTCTGTGTAGCGCCTCAGGGTGAAGGGGGGGCATGCCGGGTCAAGCTGAGACTAATGGTCGAGGCACCAGGGGTCGTTCTTCGCCCACAGCAGCAACTGGCAGAGCAGGCGCAACGACGCCCGCCCGACTGGGTGGCATACACAGACGGGTCGGAAGACCTAGGGAAAGCAGGGTGGGCCTATACAGTACTCATCGGGGGCGACGCAATCGGCGATAGGGGCGCGTCGCTGGCGAGCGAGGGCTACGGGCCAGTTGTCACTTCGGCGGCGCACCCAGCCTACCTCGGCGCGCGAAGGCATACCAACAACACGGCGGAACTAACCGCCCTAGCCGAGCTCCTCCGGGCTCTCCTGTCCTCGTCACCGCAACGAGCGGGCTCACGCGGAGTAGTGCGGACCGACAGCGAGTACGCGGCGGCGTGCATGATGGGGAGGGTGACCCCCAAAACGAACAGACAGCTAGCGGAGCGCCTTCGTTCCCTCTGGCGACGCCTTCGCGCCAAACACACCGTGACGTGGAGGCATGTGGCGGGTCACAGCGGCAACAAATGGAACGACTACGTCGACGAGCTAGCTGCTCGCGGCAGGCAAGGTGACAGAGGCTCAAACGCTGCCGAGTGGGCGGACAACACCATCCCGACGGACACTCCCGACGAGGGGAGCGACACGGAAGGACCCGCCCCCGCCCCTCGGGGCGGGGGCCCCCGCCCCCCCGGGGGGCCCTTTGGGGCCCCTCCAGGGGGCGACCCCTCCGGGGAGGCCGGCCCTCCCCGTGCCGGTTCTCCCCAACCAACCCCGCCGGCAGCGCGAGCTGCCGGCCATATTGAGCGGTTCAACCGCGTCGCGCACTCGTCCCAACCGAGGGCCGCAGACTCGTTCTGCGCGCCAACGGCTGGTGACGCTGTGTTGCCCTTGAGCTAGTCCTTCCCCGGTCGCCTCCTCTGCGCTGTCTGGCGGACGCCTGTATGCCATGCACGCGGACCACGCTTGCGTGGATACGTGGCTGGCAGGCTGACCCGTGTGCGGGGTAACCCGCGCACGGGGAAGCTTCACGGGTTCGAGCCGTCAAACATTGAGCAGCGGAGGTGTGCCGAGGGGGACCGGGAGGCGGTAAGCCGTCGTCGCCCGGCGCTGCATGCAGCACCGTGGCGATGGCGCTAAGAGGTTCCTCTTTTCCGCGCCCCCCCCGCAAGGCGCGCGATACACACGGCTCGGACTGGACACCAACGCGGTATGGATGGACGCGAGACAGATGATGACGACACGCTCGAGCGACACACAGACACAAACAAGCTCACAGGACACACAGCCAGGTTGGCTGCCACACACCCTGAGTGGACGTACACATCACTCAAGGCCACGTTCCCCCTGCCACCCCCCCCCAGCATCTCTCTCTCTCCCCGCGGTGCCAAGGGACAAACAACAAGCAAACAAACACAGACAGGCGACAGGGGCTAACGTGTGAGGCTAGAGCAGACTGCTCCGCCTCTAGCAATCTTGCGTCATTCACCTCTAGCAATCATGCGTCATTCACAGCCTTGTTTGGAGAAGAAAATATTCACACACCAACAAAACGCCGTCTTTGGGGGCTCCGAGATCATGTTGCCGCTCCTCTTCCCCTGTGCCGCTCCAACGCAGCGGGCGATCCAATTCGCAAGCGGGCCAACCCACAACTGCCTCGACGGCTGTGTTGCCAATCCGCACCTCGTGGACGGCGACTGCACCAAGATGTGGGACCTGAACTGCGGCTGCGCCGCAGATTCGTCGCCCCACTCGCCGGTGTGCGGTCCTCCTGCCGTCGTGGGCGCTCTCTGCAATGCGGGCACGAGCGCCAGCCTCTCCTGCCAACCCGGTGCCGGGCAGGGAGCGTATCCTGACTGCAAGATCGGCGTCGACATCGGCTGCGGCTGCGCAATCAACGAGTTCCTGCCGACGGAGGCGGTGCAGGAGACTGCCTCCGGTTATGAGGGCGCCATCATGACTGCGAAGGCAAGCTCCTTCCTCCTGACGCCGCAACTCGCCCACTGCGCGCCGGTCGAGCAGATCCCGCCGTGCCCTCCCGGGGGACTGGTGAGTGGGGATCGCATCAACATCTCCCTGCCGTGCTGGCCTGAGATGCCGGCGAAGTACAATTGCGAGTACCCCTCGGTGCCTAGCCCGTACTACCTTCCGGGCAAGAACATCTTCGTGTGCACCCCGTCTTGGGATCCCAATTGCGGGTGCGGCTCCGACTTTTCGGCTGCGGCCCGTCTCGTGGGCCCAGTCTTTTATTCCGAGCAAGTTTGCAAAAACGGGACGAGGCCAAGCATTTCCTGCCAGCCGGGCGCCGGAGGGCCAGGTGGGTACCCGGACTGCAAAGTCGGCGTGGACACCGGCTGCGGCTGCGCCAAGGACGAGTTCCCGTTGACGTTCGAAGGGGGATTTCTCGTTCCGCCCGTCTCGTCTGAAATGTGTGCTGAGGTCTTTTGAGGAGGCGCACGTCGCTTCCAGGCGAGGGAGGTGGGCGCAGCCCTAGCATCTGGTGAAGCCTCTGGGAAGGTCGGCACGCAGGGAAATTAAGGCGCCTTCCCATTTGCCGCCGCCACACAGGGAAATTAAGGGAGACCAGAGGCATGTGGTGCTTGCCGTCGCCCACCCTTGGGCGGAGAGACGGTTTTTAGCAAGTTCTCTCGACACTGGGCACGGGACTGGCGCGCGTGACTGGCGCGCCTGAATAATTCTTTTTCCCGTGAGAGGGAGGTACATTGTGTGAGAGGCACAGGCAGGTACATTCTTTTCCCCGTGAGATAGATTGATGTACACTTTTTCTGCAGACGCGCAGGGCGAGACGAGGGAGGGAGCAGGACTTTGCGGAGATCAGCAGGAGGATGTACGAAGAGATTAGGAGCAGCAGGGACCCGAGGGACCATGTGGAAGACGGCTAGTGCTAGCTAGTCCCCCACCGGGAGGACGACCCCGGCTAGTCGCCGACCACACCCACAAAGCACCCTGCACAAAGATCTCGCAAGGCCAAGGGCGGGGACCTGTTCCTTTTTACCCACCTCACAGTAGAGAGGGGTCCGTTTTATTCATTTATCGCTCTATCTTTTCTTTTCTCAGCCGCCTCTCTACACCCACAGCTCACAGCCTTGTTATTGAGAAGAAAATACCTCCTATGGCGCTGTGCGCTGGCCTGTGAGAGGTTGAGGTGCGAGCCCTGGAGGCCCTGGGGATGGGGGGGGACTACCCGCGGGCTTAGAAGGCCCGCGCGCAGGGGGGTGGGGCATTGAGACCGGTCATGAATGAGTGCGCGACACGCATGTTGCGAGCAGCGTTGTTGATGTTTTGCGCATCGCCACTGACGGCGGCGCGCGAGAGCTGTTGCGAAACCTGGTTTGTGGACCTCCCGCACCTGTCCTGACAGTCCTGACAGAGTCCTGACAGAGTCCTGACAGAGTCCTGACAGAGTCCTGACAGAGTCCTGACAAAGTCCTGGCGGGGTCCTGACGGCGCACGGTCTTCACAGTGCTCACAAGTGCCTCCGACGAGACCTCCACCTTCCTTCACTGCAACCCTCCTTCCCCTCCCCCCCAGCAGTGAATGATAGACGCCCAGCCCCCCTTTCGACCGTGCGCGCCCTCTGCGGAATCGTCCTGATGGGGCAGTCCTGACGCAAACTTGAGAGTCCTGACAAGCAAACTTGAGAGTCCTGACAGAAACTTGAGAGTCCTGACAGAAACTTAGAGTCCGACAGACAAAAGAAATCACGCTCACTCTCGCGCCACTCGGCTCGACCATGAAAGCGCACAAGCAAGAGAGGCGCGGCCATGGTGCAGGCAACGTTACAGCCGGCAACGTGCAAGAAGGCAGCAAAGCTCGGCCACGACGTCCATGGCCCGCGCCCCCCCGATTTGCCACCGGCGGCCTGCAGGCCAGCGCCGAGCAGCGGACCGACTGCTGACCGACTGCTGACCGACTGCTGACCGAGGCAGCGCCCACGGCAGCGCCCACAGCAGCGCCCACGGCAGCACCCACGGCAGCACCCACGACAGCGCCCACGGCAGCGCACACGGCTTGGCTGGCCATGTCAGCCGCGCAGGGACCCTCCCGCGGGTCCAACCCGAAGCGCTCGACCGCTCGACAGCGCAAGTCGGCTGACGGAGCGAGCCGCATAGCCCTCCAGTGCTCACCGCAGGATCAGGCCCGACCGGCCCACGCTCACGGCCTGGCCTGCCTGTGGACCAGCAAACTCGTTGGCTGTACGCGAGCAAAGAGCTGCGTGGCTGGGTTGTGAGCATACCGTCCCCGTTGCGCCCTTTCCCTCAGTGGAGGGCCGTCCCTGCCCTCGGGAGTAACTCGACTGTACACCCCTCCCTACTCTCTAGCTAAGGGCTCTGTTCACAGCGGGGGGGCAGTGGTTGTCCTGGCGGAGTCCTGGCGGAGTCCTGACAGAGTCCTGACGGAGTCCTGACAGAGTCCTGACGGAGTCCTGACAGAGTCCTGACGGCCTATTTTGGAGGTTTTCACCTTTGAGGTATTGTTACTATGTGAGGGTGAAATGAATGAATCAGTTCTTTGGGACAGTGCAATCCTTTTAATTATAAATTATTACCTCCAACTCAAAAAAAGTCTGATGTCAAACGGACAACGGGGTCCCTTATGGTGGCCTGTAAGGGTAAGGTGCGGGAGGTCCACAAACCAGGTTGCGAGTGGTGTTGGGCGAAGCCCCGGGCGCTGCCGGAGGCTCACACAGCGCCCGGCGACAGGCACGCCCCAGAGCCAGCCAATAATGCAGCACGCTGCTGCCTTGCTCCTGCTCCTGCTCCACTCCGCCGCCGGCAGCCTCACCACACTCAAGGACGACGCTCAGTTCGAGGCCGAGGTTGTGCAGGACGCTGTCGTGTGGGCTGTCCTCTTCACCTCTAAAACACGAGACGACGATGCAAAGTCAAAGGCGATGCTGCAGGCGGCGCACGGCCTCGCCGCTGGGCTCGGCCACCTCATGCGGTGGGGCCGTGCCGACATCCAGGACTGCAAGGCCTTCGCGAGCGAGTTCAACGTGCGGACGCGGATGGTGCCGCGTCTTGCTCTTCTCTTCTCGCGCGAGGATGGCCGACGTGATCCGGCTGGAGGGCGAGCCGACGGAGGAGGCGCTCGAGGCGGCGGTGCGGGCGGCCCTGGGCGATCAGGTGTCGGACGAGGCCAAGTGGATGAAGACCACGCTTGCGATTGGTGGGAAGGAGGACGGCTTGCAGTCGCCAGCGCCAGGGCGGCTCGGCCGAGGAAGGCGAGCGATGCTGCGCGATGTCGGGCTCGTAGGACGCCTACGAGCTCGTTAACCGCCGAAATCATGGACACCCTTGCGGCATGGTGGTTCCGATGTCGGCTCTCGGGTGCTGCCTCCGCCTCTCCCTCTACGCTTCTCCCTCGCCGCCTCGACGGCGGCGCGGACTGGTGGTCGGCCCTCAGCTGCCACGCCTCCGCCTCTCTCTAGGCTTCTCCCTCGCTGCTCGACGGCGGCGAGGAGTAGTGGTCGGCTCTCGGCTGCCGCCTCCGCCTCTCCCTCCAGGCTTCTCCCTCGCCGCCTCGAGACGGCGGCGCGGAGAGGTGGTCGACTCTCGGCCAGGACGGCGAACGCGGCGACGCCCTCGCCATCGCCGCCATCGCTACCGCCGCGGCCCGAGATGAGCCGAGATGGCCCGAGATGAGCCGATATGAGCCGAGATGAGCCGAGATGAGCCGAGATGCGCCGAGTTTGATTCGTGTTCGTGTGTGTTTGCTTTGAATGGGTTTGAGAGGCTATCCGCGTTTCTCAAAACCCCATTTTGCTGCGCCGGGTCGTATCCACTCTCGTATCCAGGCTAGTAACAAGGCTAGTTTACCAGCTTCGGAGCTCGTAAGGTCCTACAAGGTCGACCTACGAGCTCAAGGGCTTGTAACTAGCCCCGTTACCATGCTACTACCTGAGCCCTGGTGTCGAGGTGTCGAGGCCGGTGTCGAGGGTGTCGAGCTTAAGGAAGTGCTCAGAAAGATTGTTTTCAAACTCTGTAAGTATGGTATTGGGGGATTGGTCAATGGCTCTCTAAGTATTGGAAATATATTGGAGGATCGGCGCTCAAAAAGTCAGGTTTTGAGTGCGTCATTTTCACTTTCGAGGCGTCCTCCGTGTCGTTATTTCCGAGGTATGCTGTCGCCACCGCGTCGGCGTATGCGTTGCAGGCTATTCCCACGTGTGCTGGCACCCACATGAAGACCACCGCCTCTAGCTTCGATCTATAGTATGCAATCGCCTCCAGTCCCTCAGGCCTTCTGGCATCCCTTTGCGGTGCGCATTCTCAATCTCAACCCTTTTCCTGGCTCACAAGCTAAAGATGTTCACGGGCCCTCTCCGCATGGGGAGCCCCGGGTACTCTTTAGCTGTACTCGTCTAGGCACGGGTTGTCTCAATCTGCGGATCGCGGCGCAGACAACGGCAGCAATCTGGCTGCTGCTTGCTGCTGCAGCAGCAGCTGCTGCGGCTGCTGCTCCGCTGCCGCTGATTGTGGACACGATTCCCCCGATAACCCTGCCCGCCCGCTCCGCCCCGCCCGCCCGCCGCTCCCCGCTTCCTTGCCCGCCCGCCCGCCCGCCCGCCCGCCCGCCCGCCCGCCCGACCACCCATTCCCATCACCATCTCACATACCTTCATATAGGCGCTCGAGACCTCCTCTCGCTGCCTACTCGCTGCCTATATGAAGGGAGGAGGGGAAGATGTCGAGCGGGCGCCACTGCGCTAGCACGGCCGGAGGCCCCTCCCCGAAAGGCAAGTATTAGCCACAAGAAACCCGAGACCCCTCCCCACCGCCCCGATCCCCCCACCCCCTTGCTCCCCTCCCCCCCTCGGGAGGGCCGAACTGAGGCGCCCGTGGGGACCCCGCACTTCCCTTCCCCCCTCGGAGGGCCGGACTGAGGCGTCGAGGGCCCCGCTCTTTCCCTCGCATAGCGGCCACTCTTCGGATCGCTGGTCGTGCGACCCGGGGGATGCCCCACGCGCCTGACCCAGGCGCGAAAACGAATCTGCGAGGCGTGGCCGCTCACGCGGCCCGATGGGGAGGAACGGGGCGAGCTCCCTCCAACCCACCCGCGCTAGGTCTCGGGTTTGACGCATGGGGTCACTCCCGCGAAACTCGGGAACTAGCCGGGGCAGTCGGAGAAGGGGCAACTCCGTGCACTGACGGTCGGCCGCCAGAAAACACGCCTGCGTGGATCGCGTCACACCAATCCTCGCTACCCAACGCGGCCAAAGGATATCCACCTCGAGAACCTCGAGAGTCTCAATCTGCTGCAGCGCGGGTTTGCATTCACCCAGTACTAAGCACCGCCGCGATTGCGCATCGCTCGCGCTCGCCATTTTGCGTAAGTATGCGAGTATCGCGTGCATCTCCGCGTCTATCGGCTCGCACTTGATGATCTTTTCGTCACAGAATTCTTTTGCCAGGGGCGCCGGCAGTAGGCCCGCCCACAGGCAAGATGCGCCAGGCGGCCGCGCCAGCGGCATCGTCTCCAAAGAAAGCGGGCCAAGGCTTCTCAGCGCACGTCGGCGCCAAGGCGGCGCAGGCGGCGGCGCTGCAGGCGCTGCACACTCTCCGCCGCGCGCAGCCTGCACCTTGCGTCTCACGGGCCCAAGTCTCGCCAGCCCGCCCGCTGCAGGTGGCTTCGTCGCTGTTTTACGAGGGCATCGGCCACTTCGACGGCGCACGGTACGAGGAGGCCCTCGTCTGCTTCGAGCAGGCCCTCGCCATCAACGAGAAGTGCCTCTGCCGTAGATGCACCAGTCGCGCGCACCGACTCGCCTTCTGCCGCCGCCGCACACAGCGGCTGGCGCCGCCCCCCGCGCGTACGCGGAGGGGCCTCGCCCCCTCTCTGCGCCTCCAGGGCCTGTCCCTCGCCGGAGCCCGCCGCATACACCCCTCCTCAGCGACGCCGTCGTCCTGCAGAGTGGTTGCGGTGGACGCCGCACGCCAAGACTTGCCGCAATGACGCCGCATGCCCGGGGTAGGTACCTGCTGCCGGCGTCGTCGGGGTACATCCTCTGCTGCAACAACATCGCGGCGGTGCACGAGCGCATGTCCAACCCGCCGGCGGCGGAGGTCTACTTTGGAAAGGCGCTCACCGCCTTGCAGACGCCTCCGCCAAAGGAGGAGAGGGGCGGCGAGGCGAGGCATCGACGCGCCGAGCTCCTCCGACACGTGCGAGATGCGCCGAGATGCGCCGAGATGCGCCGAGATGCGCCGAGATGCGCCGAGACACGCGACCGAGATACAGCCGAGATATATAGCCGAGATTCGCCGAGCTCCTCCGACACGTGACTGCAACCGCTCCTCGGCCATAGACCGGCGAGGAGTACCGGCGAGGAGAGAGACTGCTCCTAGAGACGCTCCTGAGACAGTGCGCTGAGGAGCGAGACCGTGGTCAGATCGGGCTCGCCTGGTCCGTCTCTCAGGTGCAGAACAAGCTTGCCGAGCTGCACAAGCTTGGCGACCTCGCAGCCGCGGCCGGCTCTGCGCGCGACGGCGCGGCGGCGGCCGGTGGCGGCGAGGAGGACGGCGCAGAGGGCGGCGGCGCGGCGGCCGCAGGGGCGGCGGCAGGGGCGGAGGGCGGCGGAGAGCGAGGCGGTGCGGATTGGGGCGAGGGAGGCGGAGGAGGAGACGGTGACGGCAGGGGGGGCGGCGCTGGTGGCGGCGATGGCGGCAGAGGTGGCGGCGATGGCGGCAGAGGTGGCGAGGCGTCTGTTGCGGACGGCGCTGCAGCGCCGCGCAGCCTGCGCGACCCGCTCCAGGAGACCTCGCCTCTGGAGGGGGAGGCTGGCGGGGGGCCTGACACCCCCTCCCGCGGCTCGGCCACCTGTCGCGGCTCGACCCGTCTCGCCACCTCCGCCCTTCCCTCCGCCGCCTCCGCCGCCGCAACACCCGCCGCCCCGCCAAATACCGCCGCCTCCTCCGCCTCCGCCTCCTCCTCCGCCGTCCCCGCCGCCCTCCCGAGAGTGCCTCCCAGCCCCCTCGCCCCTGACGACGGCGGCGACGGCAGCAGCGCCGACGCCGCCGCGGCCCTCCCGCC
>NW_005200783.1:176046-180762 GCF_000372725.1 Emiliania huxleyi CCMP1516 | reverse complement strand
GGGGGGAGGTGTCGCCTCCGGGGTTGGTGCAAGGCGCGACCAGCCACTCTCTCGCCACGGAAGAAGCGGAGGCTGCGGGGGCGCTGCGGCGCGCCGCCGAGGCGGACGCGGCGGCGGCGGCGGCGAGCTGTCCGTCTGCGGGTGCCGAGTTTGAGTGGCGTGCCGGCGAGGGCAGCAGCGAGGAGGAGGACGCGGGCCCGCTGGACGACCGGGTGGAGGGGGCGATCGACGCGATCAACGCGGCGAGGGATGCGATGAACGCGCGCCAGCTCGACCTCGAGGCGGCTAAGCGGGAGCTGGGCGCCGCGGAGGCGCAGAGTGCGGCGGAGATCACGCGGAGGAGAGGAGATCACGCGGGAGGAGATGGTTGGAGTAGCCGGTGAGGGGGTGAGTCACTCCCCCGCTCAGGGAAGGAGATGGTTGGAGAGTAGCCGGTGAGGGGGTGAGCCACTCCCCCGCTCAGGGAAGGAGATGGTTGGAGTAGCCGGTGAGGGGGTGAGTCACTCCCCCGCTCAGGGAAGGAGATGGTTGGAGTAGCCGGTGAGGGGGTGAGTCACTCCCCCGCTCAGGGAAGGAGATGGTTGGAGTAGCCGGTGAGGGGGTGAGTCACTCCCCCGCTCAGGGAAGGAGATGGTTGGAGTAGCCGGTGAGGGGGTGAGTCACTCCCCCGCTCAGGGGAGGAGATGGTTGGAGTAGCCGGTGAGGGGGTGAGTCACTCCCCCGCTCAGGGAAGGAGATGGTTGGAGAGTAGCCGGTGAGGGGGTGAGCCACTCCCCCGCTCAGGGAAGGAGATGGTTGGAGTAGCCGGTGAGGGGGTGAGTCACTCCCCCGCTCAGGGAAGGAGATGGTTGGAGTAGCCGGTGAGGGGGTGAGTCACTCCCCCGCTCAGGGAAGGAGATGGTTGGAGTAGCCGGTGAGGGGGTGAGTCACTCCCCCGCTCAGGGAAGGAGATGGTTGGAGTAGCCGGTGAGGGGGTGAGTCACTCCCCCGCTCAGGGAAGGAGATGGTTGGAGTAGCCGGTGAGGGGGTGAGTCACTCTTCCGCTCAGGCACAGACCGCGCTCGAGATCACGCGGCTGCGCGAGCACGAGCACCGCGACAACCTCGCACAAGTCGAGAAGTATGAGTTGCTCAAGCAGAGGGCGGCGGAGGCGCGGGCGGCGGCCGAGGCGCGGGCTGCGGGCGGCGAGGACGCCGCCAGCAGCGGCAGCGGCGGCACCGCGGCCTCGGAGGCGACGACGGCGGCAACGCCGATGGCGCCGACGCCGGCAGAGCTGGCGGCGGTCGAGGCGATGGAGGCGCAGTCGCTTCGCATGGCTTGCGACCTTTCCGACGTCTTCATATCGCTGGTGCTGCCGCACCGCACCACCCGCGGGACTGAACCCACGCTGGGTTCGGTACTCTGGAGGTATGGTACCAGGTGCCGTACTTCACCTACGTGGGCGTCGCCGAGCAGTCCCTCGACGACGCGAGATAGAGCCGAGATAGAGCCGAGATAGAGCCCAGGTATAGCCCAGAGATGGCCCTCAGCCCTGCTGCCGTTATGTTTCTATTTCTAGGCGCGTTTCTGGCGGCAGCACCCCCCCCAAAGAAGAAATACTGCGCGCCATGCTTCTGCTCCTAGGCGCGCGCGGCGGTGGGGGCGGCGCAGGCGGCGGTGCGCGCGGCGCGGCGAGACTACCACACCTCGATGGACAATCTCGAGCAGATCTCGCTCGACATCCAGCGGGCGCAGGCGCACCGCTACCGCGCCACCCACCGCACCCAAACCCACACTGGATTCGACCACTCTGGGGGGTATGGTACCAGGCGGAGGAGCGGAGGCGAGCCGAGGACGAGTCGGCAGCAGCGGCGGCGCAGTCGGCGTGGGAGGCGCTGCTCGCCGCGACGGACGTGAGCGAGGAGGCGATGAGCGTGCCCGCCGCGCAAGCGGCCCTCGCAGTCGCGCGCGAGGCGCGTGCCGTGTCGATCACGAAGTGACACGAACTGAGATCACAACGGTGGGAGTCGTTCCCGGCGGACTCTCGCGTCCGTCCCATTCATCGGCCACCGGTCGGGCCCTTCCTCCTCAGCAACTCACTAAAGTCGTCGCTGCGAGCAGGCGCGCGTCGAGACAGAGCGGCTCGAGGCGGCGGCTGCCCTCATCGAGGGCGCAGAGGAGGCGCAGCGCCAAAAGGCAATCTCGGACGCCGTCGCGGCGGCCAAGCGGCACATACAGGCTGCGCGCGGCGGGGCGGCGGGCGCGGCCGAGGCGCCCTGATCGCCGGCGTGATAGTAGTAAATCGGGGTGCCCCCAGTGTCGCGTTATGTTGTCAGTCAGTCGCGTGTGTGTGGCCGCGCCGACCACAAGCGCGGTCTTTTTACTTTTAGCGAAAACGTGTCTGAAACTTTTTCTCGCAGCTCGAGCTCTCGAGCTCGACCACACATATTAACCCCACTTTTCACACGACTCGCGCTTGCTCCTGTTCGTACAACAGTAGTTGCCTTAAAGTTGCTTTTTTGCGCGGCTCCAGCCCAAGTTCCAGCCCTCCCCTGCGTCCTGGGTCTCTTCAGACTTCACACTCCAAGGGGCTGCTCACACACACACACACACACACACACACACACACACACACACACACACACACACACACACACACACACACACACACACACACACACACACACACACACACACACACACACACACACACACCTCTGGGCCGGCGCGGGGGCCCCCGGCCCACACCGTGCGCCGCGCAGCAGTGCGGAAACGGGGCTCCGGCTCTATGAGTCTCTATGAGCACCGACTTCCCGATCTAACCCGGTCTAACAGAGGGCAGATTTGGAGAGATCTCGAGGAGTACATACAGATAGACCCTCCAACCATCAGAAAACTCCGACCTGATCGGTCGTACTGACCGCCGACAGATCACTGCAGACAGCAGACAGGCCGACGTCTGCACGCGGCCGGCCGGGCGAGAGGCTTGACACGATCCGACCCTGCGACCCTGACGCTGCTGCTCTAGCTATCAGCCATGCACTGCTGACTGCTGCCACAATGTGCGACCTGTGCTGGCCCACTTGGCGGCCTTCCCGGTCAGTGGTGAGGCGCAGTTCAGAGCTGTCGATGGCGCGATGCCGCACTGGTCCCACATTGGTGACACGAGACCACCAAGTTTGCCGGTCCAAGAGAGAGGCACCGGCGCTGTCCTGAGAAGGTGCGTGGTCCCTCTTGACTGCCCATGCGCGCGAGGCTGTGTAGGCATAGCCTCGAGAGTGCCAGCAGCCCAGGGCTGCCACACACCCTGGAGTTGGCGCACACATAACTCAATCAAGGCCACTTCCTCCCTGTCGCCCCCCCCAGCACTCCACCGTGCCGATAATTCATTGGATGAGTGTTCGCAAGCAGAAGTGCGTGTGCTGATTCTAGGCCGCACGCCGTAGGTAGGTAGGTAGTAAGGTGAAGAACAGCCGTGGCCCAAATAAAGGTTTTCTTCATTTTCCAGGCAGTCGAGTTCGCGCTGTTCAGGTGTATATTATTTTTGCGTGGGGCGGACATCATGCCGGGGTAGGTAGGTAGGGTCTGGGCCCTCCCGTCGGGTTTTTCCCTCTCTTCACGCTGGAATTTTCACAGCAGAAAAAGAAATTTTCCCCGGAAATCACGATGTCAACCCTCCCCAAATGGGTGATCTGATGCTTGTAGGGCTTGAGAGTGGCCTGCCATGTCACAGGAAGGACTGTGGTTGCAGGATAGTACCACCAACCATCACTCTAGTTGGTATAGTACCCCACCTTCACCCATCCTGTGATTTCTTTTTTAGTTTCCCATAAGTAAGGTAGGTAGGTAGGTAGGTAGGTAGGGGCACCGCAGCGGCCGGTCAGGTTTTTCCAGAATTTCAGCATGATGTCCGCCCCACGCAAAAATAAACGCCACCTGCGCTGTTTGCTGTCGGTCCATCGGTCCGTGCTCCGACCTGGGACCGGCCCCGATCACGCGACCCCATGATCTCCGGCTCCTGCTGCGCCATCGTCGCGCTCGTCGCGCTCCTCTGCCTCAGCCAGCTTCGCATCTTCGCGCAGCGGCGGGAGCTCGCCGCCGCGCGAGAGCTTGCCAGCCTTGCTTCCGCCCGCGACCATCGGATCAAGGCTCGCCTCAAGCGCATGCACCGGCTGCTGAGGGCGGCCGAGGTGCGGGAAAACGTGTCCGTCTGCCCACCGCCTTCGCCTGTTGCCACGAAACCCGCCAGTGGAGACAGCGCAACCGGCACCGGCACCGGCTCTGGGACAGCAGAGGATGGCCTGCCAGCGTCTCTGCTTCTCAAGGCGCAGCGTTCCTGGGACTGGCGCGCGATCGCGTCGGAGGCGCTGCGTCCGTGGGGCTCCATCCGGAAGGAGCAGCTCGACACCGCCGTCGCCGCGTGCAACGACAACGGGACGATGTACTGTCAGCGTCTGCAGGCCACTGCCTAGACACTTCCGAGACATTTCCTGGACACTTTCGAGAAAAGACGATGTACTGTCAGCGTCTGCAGGCGCACTGAGCTCGATGCTCTCCCCAGCTTCTTTCTTTTTCTCCCCCTCCTTCCTCCTCCACCATCATCTTCTTCTTTCCCTACAATTAAGTCCTTTTCTCGCACCCTGGCTTTTCGTGAATCAAGTGCTACAAGGGCTCGACTCTAACCTCTATTTTCCTATCATTCTCCCTAATTTTATCCATATGTTGCACAAAGGGTTC
>NW_005200783.1:173493-174312 GCF_000372725.1 Emiliania huxleyi CCMP1516 | reverse complement strand
CTCTCCCCTCTTTTGGGTGTTAGGCAGGACCTAACACCCCGGGGGCAGCCCGAGGCTTGCAAGTTGGAGAAGCCGTTTTCAACCTCCGAATCTTTTGGTCCTCCGGGGAGATTGTCGGTAAAGGCCCCCCCCCCCCCCCCCACCCCACCCCCACCATCACCACCACCCCACCACCACCCCACCACCCCCGCGCGCAGCCTGCTGATCCCCACCCTTCTGGGTTCGAAACTCACCGTTACGGATTGGCTTGCCGTAGGTCACCCACCCGCGCGACCGCGAGGGGTGGAACACCCGCTGGAAGAAGCCCGACGGCAGCTGCTGCGTGGGGCATGTGCCGCCGTTGTGATGCGCCGCGGGGAAGGGTCGGTTTGCGCGTGGCGAGGTCGTGTTGGCGGCGGAATCGGAGGACGAGGAGGCCGGACTTGGATCTATCTACATTTTTGCAGCTGCGTAGCTGCGTGGAACTTTTGAATTTGATGCTTGAGTCCATGTGGAGTGTTGCTGGCTGTGTTGCGCCGCCGAGGAGGGAACTTTCGCGCAAAAATCATAGCATTCACCTATTTAAGCGATATATGAATCCGATATATCTCGCACACGTGTGTCTCCTTCACGCTCTCGGGAACGCGGGCCAAGGCCCGAGCCCGAGGCGTCGCTGCCGTCGCCGCGCCGTCGCCGCCGCCGCCGTCGCCGCCGCCTTCTTCGCCGCCGCCGTCGTCATCTTTTCCGTCTCCGTCGCGTTCTGCGGCTTCACCTTCTTCCCCCGCCTGCCCTTCATCAACCCGCAAAAACATGCCCTGCTTTTTTTCTTCGCTCCCCGTT
>NW_005200783.1:171584-172521 GCF_000372725.1 Emiliania huxleyi CCMP1516 | reverse complement strand
ATTGATCCCAGCAGGAGCCCTTTGATCGTGGTCACGGTCCGCAATCCGGTGGCCAGGTTCATCTCCTCCTACAACATGTGGGTCGAAGAAAGTGCCTCTCATAGTGACTCTCGTAGTGCCTGCTGGGCGTCTGCTGACGAGCTGCTGCAGCGCTATGCGACGCTGAACAACCGCCGCCCTTCGCATGCCAATCAGTGCGATCTCACAGCAGCGCAGCTGTCTGCACCATGGCTAAGAAACTCACATGCGTGTACAGGCACGACCTGCGCGTTCAGCTTAGCCCATGTTGACAAGGGATTTTGCTTCTACTGGGCTGGAACCACTTGCGCCCTGCAGAGACGAGCTGCTCGCGGCGACATATTTGCCGTGGCCACAGAGACTCTCGAGGCAGATATGAGAGAGCTGCTCGTTTGGCTCGGTAGCCGTGGTCATCATGCGCACAACTCAAGCTGTGGAAGCCACAACCCGACGATGAGCCATGCGTCCTCTGGACAGACGAACCTGAGTGCGGCTTCACGCGCCATTGCGGAAAGATTATTGGCTGACGAGTTCCTCCTGGCCAACGCCCTCGTGAAGCTTTCGACCAACAAGGGTGCGGCCAGTTTTTACTGCACCGAGCAGGTCAGGGTTTCCGGTGTGTGCTTTCGCGCTCCACCTCCCAACCCGTGAAGCTTCTGGCGATGGGGCGGCAGAGGGAGAGACGATAACAGCGAGGGCAGTTGTGCAGCGGTGGACTGCGGGGGGGTCAGGTGGTGGCACGTGAGCCTTCCTCCACGTGCCTCCGACCCCCGACTGTACGTTTGCATGTAAAGGAACCTTCCATTGAAGGCGCCTGTCGCCTGAAGAGTGAAGTGTGTTTTGCATCTTCCCCTGTCTCGTGGTTTCTCGCTCTCTCACTGACGGCTGGTGTTGCGGCATACATGGGAGACGCTCCCTC
>NW_005200783.1:163334-165217 GCF_000372725.1 Emiliania huxleyi CCMP1516 | reverse complement strand
CCGACACGGGAGGCGGCAGGTTCCGACCAGAGAGCAGAGTACGTGTGCCACACGGGTCGGCGGCCCGGGAGCTTACGCACACTCATCTGTGGCCACGCCAAAGGTGCTGCTGCGCTTTCAGGACCCTACTGTCCGCCGCGCAGCTGGAGGCCCGGCTGATGGCGCCTCTCGCCGCCCTCGGGGGCGTCTTGCCCACAGGTGGGCAGGTTCGTCGGTGGTCCACTGCGTCGCGGCGTGCGCAACAACAAGAATCGACGCGGCAGTTTGATGAGGCCGTGTACCGGCGCAAGGGCGGCGAAGAGGATGCAATGGCGCGCCGCGCCCTTCGGCATCTCTCGGAAGCCGATCTCGCCGTCGTCAACGTGCACGGCTGCTGCACGACGGTCTCGCCGACACGCCGACCTGCGCGGGCATTTCGGTTTGAGGCTTTGAGCGGCCACGGTCGCGCGGTCCGCCCCAGCCAAATTGGCAAACACGGAGAATGGCGCTGAGCGACACTGATGATACATTCACACACCCGGCATGGGCTAGCGCTAAGGGACGGGTCCAGGACCCTCAAAAGGTGTGACGGCCTCCGCACCCTCAGGACGACGGGTCATCGTCATGCGTCATCGAACATCGTAATGTCTCCTATGTAAGTAGAAAAGTACGGCGGTCCTCTCTGTCTCTCTCGTCCCTCTCTGCCCCCTTGACGCCATGGCACGTGTCTGCGAGCCTGATCGCTGATGCACGAGATAGAGCGAAGACGGACTCTCCCTATGCCGCCAGCGCCCAAAAGATGAAGGCGCAGAAGAGCCCGACCGGCACAGCAACGAACAGGACCGGCGAAGGAGGTTGCGGGCCGTCACGAGGCGGCCGGCCGTCAAATGTGAACCTCTGCGGCGCCTGCTTCTTGTTGCCGCCAAACTGTGCGGTCGCACCGTGCGGGACGCGCGTGGAAGTGCCACCGGCCAGCCGCGCGGTCAAGTGCAGCTTTGGTCCGGCGAGCGCAGTCAAGCAGTCCACGCCCACGAGAAGCGCGAAGAGGGAGACGAGAGTGAGCACAGAGCAGCCCATTGTCGGAGGGTGCCAGCTGTAGACAGGTGCCAGGGGGGTGGCTTTGAACAAAGAAATCATGCTGGCCACGAGGATGCTGACGAGCCCGCCGACGCGAGCCAATTTGGTGTTGCCCCACCCCGACCGTACAGTTGTACGACGTTTGCGAGTCCACCGTTCCAAGAGGAAAAAAACCCCGCGCCGTGCGTGCGTCAAGATCTTGTCTGAGCCGGGCCCCGGCGGGGCTGCATGGCAGGGGCGGACGGCGCTTCGTTGGGCGCAGCAGCGGCAGCTGTGGACGCGCCGCTCCTCGGCCAGCGCGTCGTGCTCGGCGGGCTCTCGGCCCGCCCCGAGCTGAACGGGCAGCGGGGTGAGGCACGGAGCTTCGAGGGCGGGCGGTACGCTGTAGTGCTCGACGGCGGCGGCGAGAGCGTGCGGGTGCGGCCGGACAATCTGTCGCCGGCAGCGGCGGAGCCAGTGTCAGGCGGTGCTGCGGCAGCCCCCGACGCGGTTGTGGCAGCGGCTGAGCGAGGCGAGGAGGAGGCGGTGCTGGCGTGGCTTGACGGCGGCGGGCGGGCCGACGCGACGTACGAGAGAGACGATTCGAGCGGCGTCACGCTGCTGATGGGCGCCGCTTGCAACGGCCACGAGCGGGTGGTCGAGTTGTTGCTGAAGCACGGCGCTGAGGTCAACCTGCAGAGCAGCATCGGCATCACCGCGCTGATGGCCGCCGCCGGCAATGGCCACGAGCGGATGGTCGAGTTGCTGCTGCAGCGCGGCGCGGAGATCAACCAGCAGGACAGCAAAGGCTGGACCGCGCTGATGCTCGCCGCCCGCAGCGGCCAAAA
>NW_005200783.1:154061-163234 GCF_000372725.1 Emiliania huxleyi CCMP1516 | reverse complement strand
TTCACCGCGCTGATGCACGCCGCCAGCTTCGGCAACGAGCGGGAGGTCGAGCTGCTGCTGAAGCACGGCGCGGAGCTCAACCTGCAGAACAGCAAAGGCGTCACCGCGCTGATGCACGCCGGCCACCAAGGCCACGCGCGGGTGGTCGACTTGCTGATTTGGCACGGGGCGGAGGTCAACCTGCAGGATAGCGGCGGCTACACCGCGCTGATGATCGCTGCCCTCTTGAACTACCCCGCCGTCGTGCGGCGCTTGCTGCAGGCGGGCGCAGACACGGCGGCGCGTAGTTCACTCGGCAAGACGGCGCTGCAGCTGGCCAAGGAGAAGGGCCACGCCGCGTGCGTCAAGATCTTGTCTGAGGCAGCGGCGGCGGCTACGGAGGGCCGAGTAGGGGCGCACGGCGCTTCCTCGGGCGCGGCAGCGGCAGCCGAGGACGCGCCGCTGCTCGGCCAGCGCGTCGTGCTCGGCGGGCTCTCCTCCCGCCCCGAGCTGAACGGGCGGTGGGGCGTGGCGCGGAGCTTCGAGGGCGGGCGGTACGCTGTGGCGCTCGAGGGCGGCGGCGAGAGTGTGCGAGTGCGGCCGGGTAATCTGTCGCTGGCGGCGGCGGAGCCGGTGTCAGGCGGTGCCGCGGCAGCCCCCGACGCGGTTGTGGCAGCGGCGCAGCGAGGCGAGGAGGAGGCGGTGCTGGAGTGGCTTGACGGTGGCGGGCGGGTCAACGCGACGCACGAGAGAGGCGAGACTAGCGGCCTCACGCTGCTGATGGGCGCCGCCTTCTATGGCCACGAGCGGGTGGTCGACTTGCTCCTGCAGCACGGCGCGGGGATCAACCTAAAGGACAGCAACGGCTTCACCGCGCTGATAATCGCCGCCCAGGCAGGCCACGAGCGGGTGGTCGAGTTGCTGCTGCAGCGCAGCGCGGAGATCAACCTGCAGAGCAGCAACGGCGACACTGCGCTGATGGCCGCCGCCAGCCACGGCCACGAGCGGGTGGTCGACTTGCTGCTTCAGCGCGGCGCGGGGATCAACCTGCAGAACAGCAACGGCGGCACCGCGCTGATGCACGCCGCCAGCTTCGGCCACGAGCGGGTGGTCGAGCTGCTGCTGAAGCACGGCGCAGAGATCAACCTGCAGAACAGCGAGGGCGACACCGCGCTGATGATCGCCGCCCTCTTCAACCACCCCGCCGTCGTGCGGCGCTTGCTGCGGGCGGGCGCGGATACGGCGGCGCGCAATGTGAGCGGCAAGACGGCGCTGCAGGTTGCCAAGCAGGAGGGCCACGCCGAGTGCGCCGAGGCCTTCAGGCAGCACGTCAAGGAGGAGGTGGTGGCAGGACGGCCCACGGCGACGGCAGCCGGCGGCGCAGGCGCAGGCGGCGCTTCCTCCGGCGGCGCTCCCTCGGCTGGATCGAGAGTTGCGAAGACGCTATCTCCAGCGGTGGCGGCGGGGCGGGCGCCGAGCGGTGGCGTGGCAGCCCCCGATGCGGTCGTGACAGCTGCTGAGCGAGGCGAGGAGGCGGCGGTGCTGGAGTGGCTTGACGGCGGCGGGCGGGCCGACGCGACGTACGAGAAAGGCGAGGCGAGCGGCATCACGCTGCTGATGCTCGCCGCCGCCAACGGCCACGAGCGGGTGGTCGACATGCTGCTGAAGCATGGCGCGGAGCTCAACCTGCAGAACAGCGACGGCTGCACCGCGCTGATGCTCGCCGCCTACTTCAACCACACCGCCGTCGTGCGGCGCTTGCTGTGGACGGGCGCAGACACGGCGGCGCGCAGTGCGAGCGGCAAGACGGCGCTGCAGCTGGCCAAGGAGGAGGGCTGCGCCGAGTGCGTGCACGTCATCGAGGAGCATGCGGCGGCGGCGGAGGCGGAGGCGGCGGAGGCGAGGGAGGCGGAGAGAGCGGCGGCAGAGGCGGAGGCGGCGCGGCATGCCGAGGCGCTACTGGCGGAGGAGGAGGCGGAGAAGGAGGAGCGCGCCAGGGAGAGCAAGAAGGGCAAGAAGAAGAAGAAGAAGAGCGGCGGCGGTAAGGCAGACAATGTGGCACCTGGCCCCAGCGCCACCGCCGCTCTGCCGCCGCCAGCCCCACCGTCAGCCCCATCTCCTCCGCCCGCCGACGCAGCCGCCATTGCTGCGGCGGACGAGGCGCTGCAGCAGGCCGTGGCCGCTGGCTCGTACGAGAGATTAGCCAGTGCGCTGGAGGCGTGCAGCGGCCTCGCAAGCCCGGCCGTGCTGGCGGCGGCGAAGCGCGCGCGCGACAAGCTCAAGGAGGCGCGGAGGCGGGACAGCCAGCGGCTGCGCAAGGCGCATGGCGCGGCGATGGGCGCGCTCAAGTCGCTCGACACCGCAGACAGCCCCTCCGCGCTCCGAGCGGGCATCGCTGCCGCCAGGCCGCACGTGGGCGCGCTGCCTGCCTTGGCCGAGGAGATGAGCGCGGCGGAGTCGAAGCTGGAAACTCTGTCTGTCGCCTCCGCGCCGGCCGCGGCGGAAGAGGCTGTTGCTCGGCCCGTCGAGATAGCCCTGTCGGACCTCACCGCGGCGACGGACGGGTTTGCAGAGGGCAAGCTGATTGGCAGCGGCGGCTTCAGCCGCGTCTACGAGGCGTCGGCCAACCTCCACCTCTCCCTCGCCGCGCCTCCGCAGCTGCGCCACTTGCCGCTCGTCGTCAAGCGGGCAAAGTCGGGCCAGTCGGGCGGCTTGTCGCGGGCGGAGCTCGAGGTGAAGCTGCTCAAGGCGGTGAGCCACCCCCACCTGCTGCCGCTGCTCGGCTACTGCCTCTCACCCGACGGCGTCTGCCTCCTCTCGCCGCTGATGCGCGGCGGCTCGCTCGAGGCGCGGCTGCGTATCTCGGATCCCGACCGCGCTGCGCAGCTCCGGCGGCTGGGGATGGTGGAGCCGCCGAGGCCGCTGACGTGGCGGCAGCGCGTGCGTGTCGCGTGCGAGGCGACCGAGGCGCTCGTCTACCTCCACTCGAAGGGCATCGTGCACCGCGACGTCAAGCCGGACAACATCCTGCTCGACGAGAAGCTGACCGCCGTGCTCGCCGACACGGGCTTCGCCAAGGACCAGCGTCCCGACGCGTCTGTCCGCTGCCGCTCGACCGCCCTCTACATGTCCACGGGCTACCTCTGCCCCTCCATTACCAAGGGGGGCGAGTACTCGAGCAAGACGGACGGCTACGCCATCGGCATCACCCTCCTCGTCTGCCTCACCAGCCGCTCCGAGGTGCAGCTCACCGACCGGTGCGAGGACGAGTTCGAGGAGGACTGGACCGACATCGACGCGGTGAAGCTCGCCGACGTGGCTGCGGGCTGGCCAGTCGACGCGGCGCGCGCAGTAAAGGACCTCGCGCAGGCGGGGGACGGGCAGAAGAGCCTCTGCCACCACAGCTTGCGCAAGCGGCCCACGCTGCCCGAGGCGCTGTCGACGCTCCGGGCGCTGCTGTCTGGCGCGCAGGGCGGGGCGGGGGTGGAAGAAGCTGCGCCGGCCTTTGCAGACGAGGCCGCTGCGGCAGCCGCCCGCACCACCGGGTACGAGCCTTCGCCGCTCTCGGTGCAGGTGCGCGGCATGCGCACGGGCGGCGACGCGCAGGCGCGCATCCAGGGCAACATGCTGCTCGCCTTCAACACGCTGATGCCGCGCCTCGACGCCGTCTACGCCTCGCGCTCTGCGGCGGCGCCCGACGGCTTCGAGGAGCGCATCAACTACTGGCACCGCGAGTGCGGCTTGCCGACCGAGCTACGGAGCCAGCTGCACTCGCTGCGCATCTGGGCGAACGCGGCGAGGCACCACGACGCGGCGAGGTGGAGGAGGGACGGGCCGCGCAGCGAGGGGGAGGCGTCGCGGCTAGTGGCCGTGGTGACGGAGGCGATCGGGGCGATCGAGGGGTAAATTTGTGTACGAGTGTTCCTCGAGGTCGTATGGTACACCGTCGTCGGTGTGTACAAGCTACGGCTTTTTACATTTTAGCCCCCAGGTGTGAGGGAGATGGGAGGAGGACAGGGTCCCACACTAGAGGGTCGACAGCGTCACCTAATCTAAAATCTGTGAGGAATTCAGGGTTGAGGCATGTCTCGCTTTTTTCGCTGCAGTGAGGCCAAAGTGAATTTATATGGATGTGTGAGAACGGTACGGAACACGAGGAGTCACGCAGACCGACTCGTCGGTGACTCTGCTGCACGCCGTCGGTTGGTGTACCTGTGTTAGTGCCAGTGCGCGCCAGTCCCGCGCCCAGTCCTGTGCCCAGTGTTGTGCGAGGGAGTTTTGTTGTAAATTTGTTTTCGCAAATGCGGGATGACTTGCGAATGGAGACTTGGGCGATGCGGATCTCGGTGCAGCGCCGCCTGGGCCTTCCCCTCGACGCGGCCTGCCAGGCCGCGGCGGCGGGCAAGAAGACTCGGAACAAGAAGGTCCACGACGAGTTCGGCGACGCTGCTGTCAACGTGCCGCAGCAGAGCCACAACACCAGGCACCCTAGTATTCTAAGAAACCGCGGCGTGCAACCGCTATGCTCCGCTGTGGTGAACATCAATGAACAATCAATCACCCGCGTGTAAAAAGTGTCAGGTCGTCGGACTCGCCACCGTAATGCGAGCCTGATCGCTGATGCACGAGATAGAGCGAATACGGACTCTCCTTATGCCGCCAGCGCCCAAAAGATGAAGGCGCAGAAGAGCCCGACCGGCACAGCAACGAACAGGACCGGCGAAGGAGGTTGCGGGCCGTCACGAGGCGGCCGGCCGTCAAATGTGAACCTCTGCGGCGCCTGCTTCTTGTTGCCGCCAAACTGTGCGGTCGCACCGTGCGGGACGCGCGTGGAAGTGCCACCGGCCAGCCGCGCGGTCAAGTGCAGCTTTGGTCCGGCGAGCGCAGTCAAGCAGTCCACGCCCACGAGAAGCGCGAAGAGGGAGACGAGAGTGAGCACAGAGCAGCCCATTGTCGGAGGGTGCCAGCTGTCTGGTAGCCCCAGGTGGTTCTCGAGCTGCGGCTATAGCAGACAGACAGGTGCCAGGGGGGTGGCTTTGAACAAAGAAATCATCGGCGGACTTTTTATTTGAGGACGGTGTCAATGAGGTGCGGCCATCACGTTCTCATCAGGCATGGTTGCTCGAGCTCTGCTTGCCGTTGGCCTTGCCACTCGATCCAACCCACCGACCGCCCTCATCCCGCTCGACCAGTGCGCGGTCGACGCCTTGGGCGCAGCCGCACGCGACGGCCTCAGCTTTGAGCCTCACTTTGACCCGCGGCCGGCGCTCGGCTGCTTTGCTTCTCTGGCCCCCGTCGTGCTCTCGTTCCACTGGGGCACCGAGCTGGAGGCGGCGAGGGAGGCGGCGAGCGCCACCAAACTGCGGGAGGAGGAGGAGTACCGCGCCTGCCTGAAGGGAGAGGGCTGTCCCGTCTTTTACGAGGAGCTCAAGGCGGAGGCGGAGGCGGCTGCGATCCGGCTGGAGGAGGCCAAAGGGTTCAGGCTAGCTGGAGCGAGCTACGCTCTCCTGCGGAGGCACGGCGTCCCGGTGATGCAGACGGTTGTTGGTCGGCGTGGCACTGCGGCCCGGCGGGGCACCGCAACCATGGCGGACACGGCGAGCAGGGTGGGCACCGGCTCGCCGGTGTTCCAGGTGGGCATGGGCCTCTCCTGCCTGATCCTCCTCCCGCTGGCGCTGCTTCTGGTAGCTGCCCCGGTCTGGATCGACGCGGGCGCGGGGCCGATCGTCTGACGTTCTGCGGCCTCGAGTAACACGTTCGCCGCGCCAGCCCTGCCTGTGGGCCCACGCCCATATATGCCACAAACGCTGGCCCCAGCGCGAGGGAGTAGCGATAGAGACGTGTGACGTGTGGAGGGCAGCTGGTGCGGAGACTCTAGCTTGTGTGGGGAGAGGAGCATGCGAGTGAGAGAGGCAGGTGGCACGGCAACACACGGCAACACAACGTGTGCGTGTCCCTTACCCCCCCCGTGGCCGGTGACGAATTGGAGTTGGAGCTGTTGCCCAGGAAGTCGTTTCGTTTTATTGGGCGCCGACCAACCCAAAAATACACTGACAGGAGAGGAAACGACTGAGGGTGCGCGAGGAAACTCCCTCGTCCCTGTCTGGCACACGCACACCCACACGCGACACGCAGGCCGAAGTACAAGTAGCCACCGCCCCAGCTCCAGACGGTGCCGTCGGCAGTAAGGGCGAGGTTGTGGTGCAGCCCAGCCGACACAGCGACGACGCGCTGGCCAGCCAACGCTTCTATCTTCTTGGGCAGCAGGTGGTTCAGCTGGTCGCTGCGTGGCCCAAGCTTCCAAAGCATGCATCGCCCCAGCTCCATGGTCCCCGGACACAGTTATTGTTATGGTGTTATGGCTCTCGGGGCATAGCAGCCCATAACATGTTATGGGCTGCTATGAGAGAGCCGTCCCGGATCCACGGTGTTATGGCCCGCTTGTCTCAGCTCCTTGTTGACGTGCTTGTACGCGGCGGTGGTGAGCATGCTGTACCAGAGGCTGAGCTCGTTCGAGTGCTCGCCGGAATTGCACGAGTCGTATGAGAGGACGCACGGGATCTCGGGCACAATCACCAGCAGCGAGTGGTGGTACTTGTCGAGCGTGCCCTGCACGAAGACGAGCTGCTTGTCCCGAAAGATGTCGAGCAGGGAGTGGCCGCAGTCAGCGCGGACGGCGCTCATGGCGGTGGTGAGGTCGATCCACATCTGCACTACGACGGCCTGCTGCTGGGGGCCCTGAGGCGTGGCGTGGGCCGAGTCGAGGCAGTTGCGGAGAAAGTCCCGCCCGCCGGAAAGCTTGAGCCAGAGGCAGCGCAGGTAGTCGCCCTGCAGGATGGCGCACTGCTCGAGCGCATCGCCCAACGATTTGGCGACGACGTGCCGCAGCACCGCACCCACAAACTGCTCTGCGTAGGTGCCGTTCTTGCCGAGAAAGGTCGGTCCGAGATAGCACGCGTGCACCGTCTCAGGCCCGACCGTGAACGCGACGCTGCCGGTCGCTCCCTTGACGGGCGAGCTGCTCAGCGAGATCGGCTTGATCGAGCCGCCGCTCGCCTCATCGCCGCCCGCCGCGCCGCCCGCCTCCTCCGCCTGCCCCTTCGCAGCGATCTTTTGCGCGGCCGCGGCGCCAAGGGCCAGGCTCTCGGTGAGCGGCGCCTCCGCCAGCTGACGCAGCTCCTCCGGGGAGAGGCTCTCGAGGATCTTCATCGCCGGGCAGTGCCTCGCGGTGTGGTTAGTCTTGAAGGCGGCGAGAGTCAGCCGGCCGTTGACTTGCCATGCTTTGGGGTAGCCCCTGAAGCCATCGCCCTTCGCGCACGCGGGCCAGCGGCAGCTCACATACACCGTCCCCTTCTTGAACTTGCCGTCCTTGTCGAGCATCTCGGGAGTGACCTGCAGGGCGGGACCACGGTGAAGAAAGGGGCGAGGGAGAGTGACGGCATGGGCGGAGAGGGACGCGCCTGCGTCAACTCGAGGTAGCTTGGCTGCGTCTTGCCGCCAGGCAGTTCGAGCTTGGTCTTCTGGCCCTGGTGGATGAGGACGAGCCGGTTGTCCGGGCGAGTGTCGCCCTCGCCCTGCGACGCGAGGACGTACGGCATCTTTTTGGTGTTGGCATGCAGCTTGTCGAGCATGGTCTGCGCGGCGGCGACCTGCTGCATGCGCAGCTTGCCTTGCTCCTCCTCGTCCTCCTCCATGTCCTCGTCTCCGGGCGCCGCGTCCGTCGCCGCCTTGGCCTTCTTCTTCTTCTTCTTCTTCTTCTCGGCCGGTGCCTCGCGGTCGCGCTTCTCCTTTGAGCCTGTGCCGTCGCCCATCGCTGGCGCCTTGGGCGCGAGCTTACGAGCGAGCTCACCCGCTGAGTGCGCCACGCTCAGCGGAGCCGCCACTTCCAACGTGCCGAACAGGGGCGCGTTCTGCTGCTTGCTCGGAATCTCGACGACGGCCAGCCACATGTCCGAGCCGAGGTCGGATGGCCGGGACCACCAAACGGACATGACGCTCTGAAACACCTTTGGCGTGTTGACAAACGTCGCCGACTCGTCCTTCGTTCCCTCGGGAAACGCGTAGATTTGCAGGCCGTTTGACGCGTTGATGGACCACGCCTCTCGGATATCAGAGCACAGCGAGTCGTACGTGTGCTCGTCCTCCGCCGACACAGACAGCACATAGTTGAAGCCGGGAACCCTCTTGAAGTCGGAGACGCGCAGGTCAACCGACGAGGGCTTCTGGCTCATGAACATCCTCATCCGGTAGGCCATGGTTGGCTGGTGGCAGCAAAAGCGCGGGGCGGGCGCTCCGAAAGAAGAATTTTAACGCAAAAGAAGAATTTACCGGAACACGCCGGGATACGCGCGCGGCGGGGCTCCAAAAGAAAAATCCGTGGGACACATAACAGCTGTTATGAGGTTGTTATGCTGGCTGTCATAACAACCAGTGGGATGTGTTATGAGTGTTATGAGGTGTTATGAGGTGTTATGAGGTGTTATGAGGTGTTATGGTAGGGTGGGCATAACAGCCATAACAGCGATGGAGGTGTTATGAGGTGTTATGAGGTGTTATGGGGTGTTATGAGCAGCCAGCCATAACAGCCATAACACCTGTTATGGCCACTCCCATAACCTTGTCTGGGGACAAGCTCCAGAGAGGGGAGCCTCCTCCGGAGTGAGGATGAGGACCTTGCGCGAAGGGGCCCTGAGCGGTGACGTCGTCTGAGAGTGCGTGTCGTGTGCATGTCTGGTGTTCATTATAGCTCCGAGTAGAGGGGGCGGTCTGCTGCTAGGGGAAACCCGGAGCGCGGAGCCAACCCTCGGAGACGCGTGTTTACTTTACGGCCCTTTCCCTGCGAACGCGCACCCCCCCTAGCTAGGGGTCAGGGCTCTCTAGCCCGTAGCCCGATCCCGATCATCCGGCCCGCTGGGTGCGCTTCTCAGCTCCCCGGCCCTGGATGTGAGGTTACTGACTGCACTCCAAGTGCTCCAAGTACAGACAACACAAGGGAGGGATGGGAGGACGGCACGCCGTCACCACACAGGGATTTTAAGGAGACTAGGGCTCTAGGGGTGTTGATGCGCTAGCCGTCGCCCACCCTTGGGCGTCCGCCTCTTCCTATCTCTCTTGGCGTGTAAATCAAAACGACCATACATCACACATTCCCCCTCCTTCAGACGCTTCAGACTGCGCGACGCCCCCCCCCCCCC
>NW_005200783.1:152116-153961 GCF_000372725.1 Emiliania huxleyi CCMP1516 | reverse complement strand
GGCCCGGCGGAGCGGTCAGAGCAGCACTGCGCCAGCCGGCGAGCGAACTCTCGCTCGACTATATAGTACGGGCTCTACTGAATGGCCTCAAGGTGCTCTCTAGGGCTGCCCTATTCCGGCTACGTCGCTGAGCTTCGAAGGAAAGGTTTCGCTCGTGGCGTCGGAGAGCTGGCGAGTTGAGACCACGCCTCACTTTTTCACAGGGGGGGGATCCGTCTGGAAAAAGGACTGCGCATGCTCGAGCCCCCGGCGAGGGCTTGTGCTGTGAGTAGCAGGCGTGGTCTCTACTCGCCAGGTCGGAGAGCATTCTTCGGCGTACGGCACGCCGCCACCACACAGGGATCTTAAGGAGACTAGGGGTGTTGATGCGCTAGCCGTCGCCCACCCTTGGGCGTCCGCCTCTTCCTATCTCTCTTCGCAGTATGTATGTATGTAGAAAGATGAACAACAGAAGAGAGAAGACAGTCAGGCTCGGACTGGACACCAACGCGGTATGGCAGTCTCTCGCCGATTCAAATTTCCAAAATCAAACTGTGAGAGGGCTTGAGCAGTAAAAATTCTTTTCATCGATCGCCGATAAACTTGAGTGAGGCATTGAATTCTTTTCATCGCCCACAAAGTTCGATCTTCGATGGCCGATCTCAGGGTCTGAAGCGCTCGGCGCGCTTACCCTCGCCCGCATACATGCGCAGCTCGCCTGGCAATCAGGCCTCTCCAAACCTGAAGCGCGCACGCACCTCGTGGGTCACGCCTGGCCAGTCGCCGCGCGCATCGGCGTCCGTGTCAGCCGCCACCTTCAGAGCGGACCCGAGTTCGGGGCCAAGTCCTGCCCTTCACCCGCAGCAGAGTTCGCTCACGAGCCCGGCGATGGAGCGCCTCTCCCTTTGCGGCGACAGGGCGGCGGCCCCTCCGTTGCTCCTCGGCGGTGACTGCGGCGGCGGCGGCAGCGGCGGAGGCGGCCGCGGGTTGGCGGTGTCGCCTGTGGTTGGCACACTCGGCTGGCGGCGGCTACAGAAGCCGTCGGGCCAGCTGGCGGCGGCGGTGGCGGCGGCGCTTGGTCGGCTGGAGGACGTGGACGTGCTGCGGCACGGCGTTGCCTTCCGCGTCCACGCGCGCGTCCGCTTCGCCGCCGGCCTCGCCCTCGCCCCCCTCCCCGCCTTGGCGCCTCCGCCGCCCTCGTCCACCTCGCCGGTGTCCAGCTCTCCGCTGCGCACGTCCCCCCTGAAGGGCTCCCCCGCCCTCTTCCGCCCCTCCTCGCACCCCTCGCCGCATCCCTCTCCCGAATCCGTGCAACCGCGGCGCAAGTCGCCGCTGCAGCGGTCGCCTCTCAAGGGAAGCAAGTCTCGCGAGGCTCCTGTCGTCGAGTCCTGCTGCGCCAACCTCACTGGTCGCTGGACTTGCTTCGCAATAGGATCGCCCCTCACGCGGTCTCCGGCGTCCGGCTTCAAGAGGCCCCTCCACCCTCTGGTCCAGCCGGCAGGTCCTATTCACACCTCCTATTCACGCCTCCGGCCCAGCCGGCAGGTCCTCCTCCTCGTCCCAGCTCGCGCTGCCCAAGCCGGGCGGAGCTGTGCAGGTGGAAGGGGGGGGAACCCGCGAGCCCGAACCCCTGACCCCGCCGCCACACCTGCCCTGGCCCGCGAGCCCTACTCTCGGCCGCCCTTTGCCCGCGCGCGCGGCGCGAGCGCGCACCCCACCCCACCCCACGCCTCCGCCCTGGCCTGAATCGCGTACCCACCTCCTGTCACCTGACCAACTCTAGTAAACACCTCTCAAAATTAACCCTTTTCTACTCGCTCCTCGCCTCACCTTCATGTCCTGCGCACCGCCGCTCCAATAGGGGCT
>NW_005200783.1:147279-151880 GCF_000372725.1 Emiliania huxleyi CCMP1516 | reverse complement strand
CTCCGCCGCCAGCGCCGGCCGGTACTCCGTGTCGGTGGAGGAGGAGAAGGAGGCTCTGGCGAGGCTCGACTCGCTGCTCGAGAGAGGCACGGCGCGCGTGGAGCTGTCGATCTCGATCCTCCCCTCGCCTTCGCCCTCCGCCTCGCCACCTCTCGGGGCCAGAGAGGGCGAGGCGCGGCCTGAAGGCAGCAGCGGCAGCAGCGGCAGCAGCGGCAGCAGCGGCAGCAGCGGCGCAGCCACTTCCTCTTCCTCCTCCGCCGCCGCCGCCGTCACCGTCGCCACCCACGACATTCTTGTGCGTCGGGTGTCCGGGCCGTCGGCGCACTTCCGGCGCGCGTCAGCACGCTAGAGCTTCGGCCACTCCTCGGGGAGCAGTACGCGTCTCTGTGCACCACTTTCCCCACGCGCGTGGGGGAGAACTCTGCGGGAGAAGTCTGCGAACGCAGCTGCTCATGATCTCGGGTACTCTCGGGTACTCTCGGGTACTCTCGGGTAATCTCGCAGCTGCTCATGATGATTGACCGCCCGGTCCTCCTCTCCCAGGCGCGTGTACGAGGGGTTCCGTGAGCAGCTCTCGATCGAGCTCGGGCTCGGAGGGTACGGAGGGCTGGCTGCGTACTCTCCTCTCTCGACCCCGAGGCGGCTGGACGCGATGCAGCTCGCCGCGCGCGGGGCTGCGGCGGGCTTCCTGCCCACGTCGCGGCTCTCGTGATCGACCAATCCTGATCGACCAATCCTGAGGGCGGGCCGGGACGCCCGGCCGGAGCCCCCCAGTGGGCGGGGTACAGCCGAGAGTCGGTAGCACCCATAGAGAGAGTGCGCCGCCTCTTCAGGCATCAGCCCGTTCGCATACCGTGTAGTACGTCATGTTCTGGGGCCATGTGTCGTGTGAGTCCACCTCGACGTTCGAGGTTACAGTATTTTGAGATGTGTGCTGTCTCTACTGGTGTTGGTACTCCGGTATACAAAAAACGTGTCTGGCTTAGTTGTTGAAGCCATGGCGCGATGGCGGTAAGGTACGTGGCTGGGTTCACAGCGATTGTAGGAAAATGACGGGAACACTTGACGGTCGCGGCCTTCCGACTCGCGCCTTCGCCTCACTGGCACTATTGTAGCCCTGGCCGGTGCGCGTGTGAAGTTGAAGTTCCGGAGTGAAAATTCGAACGCGTTCTCTCACGGTGACCAAAAAATGTCCACCTCAGAGGCACCTCCGGAGGCAGGCCGCCGCACGCCGGCGACACAGCTCCAGCTGTCGAACTGACCCGCAGCTCCTCTAAGAGCGGGAACTGTGACGAAAGTTGACTGAGGCGGTTGTCAGGAATCATCATACGGATCACATGGTGGCTCTCTCATGACGGGAGACCGCCCGACCACTCCTGGGTGGCACTGCCACCGGTGTCGCTCGACGTCCTGTCGACAGCGTGCCGACAGCGACACAGACCATGTGGGACGCGCCGAGTATCGACCTCTACTGCTTACCCAGCCTTCGAGTGTATCCTGGCTGTGGTCCCACACCCACTGGTGTCCATCTCAGAGACCGCAGGAGGTCATGAGGGTCGATGGGAGAGCCAACCCCACAATGCCTAAAAACCCAGCCCAGTAAGGTAAGGTAGATTTCTCCACACACACAAAGTGGTGGGGCAAGGGGGGGCGACCCTCGCATCTCCACACCCGGACACGGGTAGGTGAGGAGCCCCACGGCATTCAAAGTGCAAGCACTGGCCCGGTGCACGTGGGTGAGCACAAGCAGCCTGCCCCTCCCTCCCGAAAAACCAACTCCCGCACACACACAATCGCACTCAGGCCATCGAATGACTCCGAATGACTCACTGTGTGTGCTAAGACAGAATCTCCGCAGACAGCCAAAACGGGCCGTGCCGCGTTTGTGGTGTCTTCTCAAGCACTAGCATCCGGACGCCGCACTCGAGCGGGCGGGTCACATCTATGTGGGCCCAGTGTGCGCACTAGGCGCATACGTATGCTAGTGCTATCCTGCCCTATGGGAGGCAGAGGGATGGGGGGAGGGGGGGGCAGAGGTAAGGTGGGGTGAGACTGGGGAGGGCCTCAAAGGTCCTCCATGGGGGTGGGGTCCGGCCCGAACAGGTCGAAGCCGGTCCCGCCATCGCCGCCGGCGCCGTCGCCCTCGTCCGCCTCGGAGGCGGAGGTCGTCGAGCGGGGCGTCTCGCCCGTCGCGAACCTGCCGCCGAACACGGCGTCGGCCGGCGCCGAGGCGCCGGCAGCCGTGATCAGGTCGGCGACCTTCACTTTGAATGCCGTGGGGCTCCTGCCCGTGTCCGGGTGTGGAGATGCGAGAGCGCATCTCTCTCTCTGTTGTGCGAGGCGTGAACCGCGCCATTCGCTCTCACCTGGCAACCCTGTCTGCACGTCTCGCGCGCGCGTGAACAGGGCTCCGACGTGCGAGTGTTAGAGTTGTTTGGTATTGCTAAAAATCTCTCCGGACCCCCACCCACGCACGATAACAATCTCGATGGAGCACTTGGAGGATGTTTGTCTCTTTCCCGCTGTCAGCAAAAAGATAATTAAACAAAACAACTCTCTCTGACAGCAGACAGGCTCGACACAGGTGCGAACTGGCACGTGCTAGAGCACTATCACACGCAAAAAGAGAAATGCGGAAATCTCAGTGACCTGACGCCTGCTGTGGCTCGGTCGACGGCGTGTCTCGCGCCTTGCAGGCGTGCTGCCGACTGTGAACATGTTCGTGCACCGGCTCAGTTCTCGCGCGGCCGGGGCCGTGAGGCTGTGGAACGGCGAGCCAGCGCGGCGATCCACCCCTGCACCGACGCCAGAACTCATCCTTTTCGAGTACGAGGCCTCTCCTTGGTGCCGCCGCGTCCGAGAGACACTTGGCGTGCTCGGCCTCGCGGCTCTAATCAAACCGTGCCCTCGCGAGACGCTGCGGGCGGAGGGTGCGTTTGGAGCAACCTCGAGGCACAGGCCCGAGGCGGCTGCCGCGGCGGCGGAGGCGGGAGCATCTAGCCGCCTCAGCTTTCCTCTGCTGGTGGACCGGACGGCGGGCGTCACGCTGAGCGACAGCGCCGCCATCTGCGAGCACTTGTGGTCTCTGTACGGCGGCGGCGTCGAGCGGCCAACGCTGGATCAGGCGCTCAACCCAAGGATGCGGACACTGCTCGACTTCCCTCTCCTTGCGGCGCCTTCGGCGCTGCGCCCGTGGCCGGAGGCGGAAGATGCTGGCACTATGCTCCGCCGGAAGCTGTGAACCGGTAAGCGGTGATCCGAAGGCTGGGGTAGGCGGGGCTGATGCTGGCGCCTTCTGAGCCCAACCAGCAGCCGCTCCTGCTCTACGGCTGCGAGGCGGCCCAATGACTCGTTCCCTCTAGTACTGATCATCTCCCAGCGTAGCACGGCGCGCGCAACGACTAGTTATCCATGTCCTGCTGGTTGACATTGTCACTCTCCAGCGTAGCGGCTGCGAGGCGGCCGGTTGACTATTTGATGACTACTGACCCAACCTGCGCCTTCATTCTTGACCGACTCCTCCTTTGCGCAAGGCGGACGCGGGCTCGAGGCTCGTCCGCGAGGCGCGAGATTACCCGAGATTACCCGATATTACCCGATATTACCCGATATTACCCGAGATGATGACCCGAGATTACCCGAGATTACCCGCGGGCTCGAGGCTCGTCCGCGAGGCACGCTCTGCTCGCTCCCGCTCCGGCACCACCGTCCGCCTTGCCGACCAGTGAGTGGTCTTCCCCGTGCAGGCGCTCTGCTGTCTGCAGCTCGAGTACCGCTCACAGCCGCGGCCGCTGTCGGCGCCGCTGCCCGCGCTCGAGGATCCGAACAGCGGCTTCGCTGCGTTTGGCGCCAGGCAGGCGCTCGAGCACCTCGACCGCACCCACCGCACCGGCGAGGCGCTCGGCTGGCTGGCGCCGCTGCCGTCGCCCAACCTCGGCGAGGCGCGGATGCACCCCGTCCTCGCGCGCCTGCTCGGGCGATGAGGATAGCGCCGCTCTACGGTAAGGGAAGAGGGAAGGAGAGAAATAAGGTAAGGTAAGGTAAGGTAAACTTCTCCACACACACGAGGTGGTGGGGCAAGGGCGAAGGGGGGGGGGCAAATAGAGAAATACATAATAAATAGAACTCCAAGTACACGGTCAACATGTGTGAGTCGGACCGGAAAAGGCAAAGACTTGAGGTTACGTATAGACATTAGTCAATAGAGCCGTAGCTTGGTGGAGCACTTGCGAAACTTGGAGCGCACTCTTGGAGTGCAGTGTCATTTGCGAAATGGCTAGTGTCATTTCACTGTGGCACAGCTCGCGTTACAAAACCTTGATTTGACCATTTGCGCAAAAAGGTACATGTCGGTGCCTTCCAGAGGCAGCTGCGACCCCGCCGAGTGGACCGGGAGGACCCCCGGATGGCCCTTACGGGGACCCTCCCCGTAGGCGGCTCTGCAAGTCTCGATCTCTTGCTTACTTGCAACCCCCGCCACAAAGCTCTGAACGACACGCCCCCGCTAATGTCAGAACCCCTTCCCGGACAGTTCTTAGGAAACGGCCTGCACATTCTTGCCGTTCAACATGGCGCATCTCTCAAGAAAGTAGACTGGGAGG
>NW_005200783.1:136157-147179 GCF_000372725.1 Emiliania huxleyi CCMP1516 | reverse complement strand
GTCGCAGGCGTCGTACCGAGCGCGTCGAGACCGTGTCCTGATGTGATCAGCACGGGTGAGTCACGTCGGCGTCAAAGGAGCGACGTGCGACCTGTCAGAGCTCTATCTCCGATCGCAGCTGCCTCTGCGCGTCCTGTGGATGTACCTTTGTCGCGCGCCGGAGACGACTCGACGCCGCTGAGATCGGAGATCAAGCTCTGACAGGTCGCACGTCGCTCCTTTGACGCCGACGTGACTCACCCGTGCTGATCACATCAGGACACGGTCTCGACGCGCTCGGTACGACGCCTGCGACCCGTCTCGGGTCAGGTGGCACGACGCTCATCGCGCCTACCAGCGCTGCCGTACAGGTTGCCACGACGAGGTCGAGCACGCTTCTATACGCTCGCCCAGCCTTCCTTTCCATCCCATTAGGCAGCCTGGGAGCGGTGGCGATCAGAGGCAAAGCCTGCGAGGGGTGGTGGAACCACATGTCACGGCTACTGCCGGCTCGACCCCACGATAGCCTCCGAAGGCTGACTTTGAGGCATCATCATCGGACGATGTCGACGAGTTGGGTCGCTCTCGCGGTAGCCAGATGACCTCTCATACTAGGATCATCGGCCATGACCGCAGGGCAAGCGGGGGAGGGCGCTGGAAGCAACACGGAGCTCCGTTGGAGACGTTTTCAAGATTAGCGCGTCAGAAACTGATCGAGAGTAACTGATTTTGGCCCATGCGCATGCTCTTCCTCGTGCTCGTCGCGCGCTCGGGAGCCGGAGTGGCGGGGTCGGAGCTGCTGCAACGGCGCGAGTGGCCGCGAGGGGTCGTGCTGGGGCTCGCCAGAGAACGAGGCCACGGCGCGGCGCTCGCGGCGGCGCACGGGGCAGCTTTGAGCAGTGCAGCGCCTCAACATCAGCTTCAAGCAGTGCAGCGCAACGCCAGTGGCCTCTCTGGAGCTGTGCGGCGGCTGGCGGGCCTGTGCGACGGCGCCGATCCGTGGGCTCGGGACGCGCAGTCGGCTCGCGTGCCGGTTGCCGAGTCAGCCTGGCTGGCGAGAAGCGCCAAGGCCTTCCCTGCATTCTGGGCGCTGCCCAGAAGTGCGCAGTGCCTTTGCTGCGCCGACGGGCGGCCTCGATGCGGATCGCCGCGAGTGGCGTGGGAGCCTCCAGTGGCACGGTCGTTGGTCAACACCGCGGCGCGCGCGCGCCGCGAGTGCTGCACAACAAGCGGAGGGCATGGGCGGGCGCTCTATCGCTTTCCGGAGCCCAACTTTGACTATCGATTGCCGCCGGTTATTATAACCGATGGGAGATCGTTCCGGCAGACGAAGGGATTCAACGCGGCGATAACTGCCCGAGACGTCCCTAACCTTTATTTATTTCTGCCCTGCTTCAGGAACCGGAGGCCGACTTCCTCAACCAACCAAACCTCATTACCGACTGCCGGTCGTTGGGGACACGTGACTCCTGCAAAGGGCAGTGTCTCCACCCGGGAGTCGGACATTCCAAACCCCCCCCTGCCCCCTCTCTCTCCCCCCCCCATCCTAGCCCTCTTCCTCTCTCCTCCTCTTTCTTTCTCTCCTTCTCCCTCATTCCCCCCCCCTCCCCCCTCTCCATCTTTGCCGCCCCCGTGCCAACCCCCGCCGCCGCCTCGCCTGCCTCCACCTCTTCTGCCACCTCACCCTTCGCTCCCCCCGCCGCCGCCGTTACCTCCCCCACCCCCTCCCTCGCCGTTACCACCGTTACCCCATCCGTGGCCGCCGACACCAACCCCCTCGCCCCCTCCGCCGCCTCCCTCTCCACAGCCGCCGTCGCCACCTTCTCCATCACCCTCGCCCCCCTCTCCTCCACCTCCTCCGTTGCCGCCGCCTCTGCAACCCCCTCCCTGGCCGCCTCCACCAAGACCGTCATCCCATCGACCCTCTCCCCCGCCTTCCTCTCCGCCGCCACCGTCCCCGCCGCCCCCTCCGTACCCGCCTCCCCCTCCGTCGCCACCGCCATCGCCATCGCCATCGCCGGTTCCGCCGCCCCTGACACCGGCTGCGCTACCGCCGTCGCACCGGCCATTGCCCTCCCCGCCACCACCATCCCCGCCACCGCCGTCTCCGCCCCCACCAAGCCCTCCGCCCTTACCTCCACCTCCCCCTCCGCGATCACCAACTCCGTTGCCGTCCCCACCACCCCCGCCCTATGCGCCATCACCCCCTCCGCCTCTTCCACCGCCGTTACCGCCCCCCTCTCCTCCGCCCTACCTACCTCCCCCGCCCCCGGACCCCTCCCTGCCACTGATGGCCGACCTGGGGAGGGCCTGCGACCGAGAAGCGGCACCAAAGATCCCGGCGCCAGCGAGCGAGGCGACTGTGACATTGAGCCTCGCCCACGAGGTCACCGCCACCTCGCGCGACGCGTTTGCCACCGCCTTCCGACGAGACGTGGCGGCGTCACTTGACGTGAACGAGGATGCGGTCTTCGTCCTCACTATCTCGGCCGACTCCACCGTCGTCGACTTCAGCGTGCCCGGCGCCGGTGACGTGGCGGGCATACTACGCGAGGACGGCCTTTCAACGACGTGCCTGACCCACTTTAACGGTGGCGTGACCGTCGACGCCGAGGTTGGCAACATGCAGGCCGCGTTGCCGTGGCCGACGTGGGGCCACTCCGGCGAGGTGGACCGGAGCAGCGATTGCAGCGCCTCGAGGCGCGGCCCGAGGGGGCAGCTCGTGGCGCTGCCTCCCGCCGGCATACTCGAGTATACACTCGGGCATGTCAGGCGGCGTGCGTCCCGCGGGGAAGACTTTTCGATTGACGTGTCGGCTCTCGTAAGTCGGCCAGCTGGCAGGGTAATATATGCGAGGCCGCGCCGCCCTCTTCATCGGCCTCGCGGCGGTGCTCGCGCAAGAGGAGCCGCAGCCGCCGCCCCTGTGGCGCAAAGCACAGGCGCGCAGCGCCCTTGGCTCTCAAGCCGGGCGCGCAATGGTCTCCACCACTCTGCCACTGCGACCGCGTGTTGTGGCATGGGAGTGAGCGGTTTGCCACCACCCCACAGGCCAAGATGACGATGGATTTCTGCTCAAAGAACCCCACGAGTGAGCTCGAGCCGTGCAAGGAGCCGGCGCTGCAGGAGTCGCTCAAAGGCCTCAGCCTGGAGGAGAAGAAGGAGAAAATCGCGGCCGCGATTGGCGCTGTGGAGCTGAAGCGAAAGAAGAAGATTGCGATCATCATGCACGACGTACGCGTTCGCCTGATTGGCGCCCGCGCGCTCGGCGCGCACCATGATTATTAGTCGTCCGTCTCGGGAGTGTAGGACATGAAATCCATCTACGACGCGACCTGCGCAAAGGAGGCGAAGCAGAAAGGCGAGATTTGCAACAATGCGGAGCTCAAAGCCTACCTGGAGAGCCCGTACCAGCCTCCCGGCAAGCAGGCCTTCCAATGACCAGGGGTGTTGGAACGAAGAGGCATTCAGCCGGCGCGTGGTGGAGGCATTGTGCTCTCCGTTCGAGGGCTCCGTGACGTGACGGCAAAATGCGGTACTCTAGATCTAGTCTCTCCCCCACCTCGCCGCGCTGTGCAGAGAGCAGTCGTTTTGAAAAGGCCTGTAAGGCAAGGCCGTAAAAATGTCTGGAAGAGGACGTGTATAGGTTACTGTATACTCTCCGACGCGCGAGCCCTAAAACCAACCCGCGGAGCGCGGACCCCGCGGGGCGCGGTCCCCCTCTCTCTCGAGGTTCTCGAGGTGGATATCCTTTGGCCGCGTTGGGTAGCGAGGATTGGTGTGACGCGATCCACGCAGGCGTGTCCCTCCGGCTCCGTCGATTATATACATATTGGAGTAGGATTATTGCTTGAGGTTTTTCAGTGTATGTAGCTCTTACGTATTTTTTGCTTGAACCATGCATGTAATGAGACGCGAGAGACACGTGACACGGCGGACGCAAACGACGGCGGGAGAATGCAAAAAAATCACTTTCGAACGCCCGCCCAAATCGTTTCGTTGGTGTGCTTCAACGTGCAGGGCCGAATGGCCGGATGGAGGATTGTGACCTCTGCATCATTGGCGCTGGCTACGCCGGCGTCAATGCCTTGAACGCTGCGAGCAAGTACCTGCGCCGGGGCGCCCGCGTTTTCGTCGTCGCCAGGCAGAGCGGGTGGGGTGGTCAGTGGGTGGAGCAGTACGACTTTGTGCGCCTGCACCAAGCCTATCCGTTGTACACCGCGGGCGAGCGTGAGTGGTCAATCAGCGGGTCGAAGCCCTGGTCCCACCTCGCGTCCAAGAAGGAGATCCTCCAGCACTTTGAGGACGTCGTGGAAGCAAACGTGCGTGAAAAGGACCTCGAGCTGGTTCCGCTCTTCCAGTACGAGTACGGCGGCCACTCGGTCGAACAAGGTGGCCGCATTCGGCTGGTGGTGCGATCGCTGCTCAACGGTGGCTCAGTCACGCCTCCCCCCGTCACTATTTGTGCAGACAAGCTGATCATCGCCACAGGGGTGAATGTGCCGGTGAAGCGACCAATCGCCTTTGCGGCTCCGGTCTCTGCCGCTGTGCATTCGCTGTGCCCAGCCGATATCCTCTCTCCGAGGTGGCACTCGATAATGAAATACTCTCGGGATGCAGACAAGCCCATTTGGATCATCGGCAGCGGCAAGGCGGCTATGGATGTCATCTGCGCGCTGAGCCTGCGGGAACCCGGTTGGGTCTCCCGGTTCCGGTGCATTGCAGGACGTGGAACGTGGTTTATGGACCGCGAGCAGGTCGATCACCCGGTGGACACCGACGGCAACCTCCTCCCAGTCTACTTTCTTGAGATGTGCGCCATGTTCGACGGCAAGAATGCGCAGGCCGTTTACCAAGAACTGTCCAGGAAGGGGTTCTTCCATTCGTTTGTGCCTGACGCTCAGAACTTTGTGGCGGGGATTGCAAGTAAGCAAGAGATCGAGACTTGCAGAGCCGCACTCACGGAGCGTACCCGAAAGGGCCATCTGGTGGACATCGAGGAGAGCGCTGACGGGCTCCGCATGAAGGTGCGATCTCCTGACGGGCAGACGCATGACTACGTTCCGTTGGAGCGCGGCTCGTTTCTCATAAATTGCACAGACAACGTCATTGAGGGGCAGCTTGACGTCCAGCCCATCATCAGCGATGACGGGAGGGTGCTAAACACGCAGAACCCTCTTCGGCATAGCGGTCTCTCGGCACACTTGCAGACGCACGCGTGGTTCCTGGGGCTGCTAGACGGTGTCTGGCAACAGTACATTGTCAACCCGCCATGGAATTACCACCAAAAAGATACCTTCATGCTGCAAGGCATTGTTGGCCACAACACGCGGCTCATCAGTGCCGTGCTGCCGACGGAGATTTTGGCAGCAACCAAGGGGCTGGGACATCCACCGGGATTGCCTGCTCCAACACCCGAGTGGCTCGCCCGCGTGAAGGAATGCACCACGCTGATCGCAAAACGACACGAGACCATGGAAAAGGCGCGGTACACCGACAAAGCATCGCCTTTCCCCCGTGAGAACAAAGAGGTGCTTGGCGGCAATATTGGAGCGAGGGGGTGTGGGTGAGTTGAGAAGGTGTCTTATGTCTGCCCGTGCACCGTGGCATGCACCACACCTGATAGGTAGTCTGGCTAGCACACCCGAGGAGATGGCGATGTTGGGACTCTGAGTTTTCACTCTCCCTCTCTCCTCTAAATGGGGTTCTGCCGTTTTCGAGAGTATAGAGAGAGACACTTTAAAAAGAAACACAAGGAAAGAGTGGCTAGGTAGCCTGCTCTCTCGTGGAGGGCGGTGCACAGAGACTGGCTCGGCCGGCCTTCCGTCTTTTGAAGTCTTCTTGCGCTACGCAGCAAGGCCATCATGATCCACGGCGAGAGCGGCGAATCCGCCAAAGGAGGGCGTGATGAGGCCGCCAAGGCCCAAGCGAGTTCAATCATATCGCGGCGTTCCTATGAGGGCGGCGGCAGGCGCGGAGCGTTCAGCAAACTGGATGGGCGCACGAGTGCGGCTGCGGGCGGAGAGTGGGCAGGGTGGGCGGCGAGGCGCTTGCCGCTTGCCGCTGTCGGGGATGCGAGGGCGTGGCCAGGCGTGTGGATGGCAGTCGGCATCACATGTTCATGTAGGCGGGGGTGTGTCACGTCAGGCAGCCTGGTTTCTTTTGAGCATGTCTTCTTGGACGAGCGCCTCACCCTTAGGCGGCTCCCGAAAAAGAAAGAAAAAAGAGGCAACCCAAGGGAGGGATGGGAGGATGGCACCCGGCCACCAGAAAGGGATTAGGCGGTCCCAGAAAATTCTTTGTTCTGAGCGCCTCAGCAGGCGCCGCCTTGTGAACCCCAGACTCTCTTCATGACGCTCTTCGACCAGATCAAGTGGGCTTGCTGCACGATCAAAGGCGCGTGCCTCGCCGCCGTTCCGCCCCCGGGGAAGCGCGGGGCGTTTGAGCGCCTTGAGGCTCCGCGCTCTCCGGCACCCTCCACGCACCTCTACCCAACCTTTCCGCCACGCGCCAGGCCTAAAGAGCATAAAGAAGGTCTTTACGAGCGTCGTCGGGACTTGCTTCATCACACTCGGGGTGCTCCTGCTCGTACTCAACCCCGTCGGCCTCCTCGTGAACTTCGTCGCGTTCATCCGTGTGGTGCGGCTCGCCCTCCTTGACGCGCGCGTCGGTCGCCCTGTGCTGCTCGCTCCCGTCTGACCGCGCCGCCGCCGCGCCGCCGCGACGCCACACAGATGTGGAACATCTTCTTCGGAGTGCTGATGCTGCTGCTGCAATTTGGCAAGACGGAGTGGCTGCTCATCCGCTTCGGCTTCCTCGGGCACTGGGCGGGGCGGGCGTTCTTCTTCTTCTTTTGCGGCACCAACATTCTGTTGGTGGACCCCGACGGCGGCGCGTGCCCCTAGAAGCGAACACGTCTCTTTGCCCTCCGACTCGCACTCGAGATGCCACGCATATTCAACTGCATCAGCCGCATATTCTCCGCTGTGTTCGTCGTACTCAGCCCGCGTGTGTGTTCGCGCGGCACTCGTCCGAATGCACGGCACGATACCGCATTCACACAAAAGCACACACCCCCCGGGCCCGCATTCACACCCCGACGCCTCACACTGCGCAGGCTCGTGCGCGCTCTGCTTCTTCTCGTGGGCGATTGGCGGGATGGCCATGTCTCTGCCGGCGGATATCCCGGGCGCTCTCCACTCTGCCTCCTTCCTCTAACAAGAATGGGTTCATGTTAGGTTTGTCAGACCGTGCTCGGGGGGGCTCTCCTCTTTTGCTGGTCAGGATGAGAATCAGAGTAAGCAATCTCGAACTGCAGGTTTGTCGGGCTGGTCGAGCTCATCTTTGGCTGCTCCTGCCAGGGGGAGAGCGTCAAGCCGCGCCAGCGGCAGGCGGCCACAATTAACACGGCCGGCCAGGCCGCGAGCTTTCGCGCTTACTGCGCGTGTGCGAAATGGGAGCATCACTGCTCTGAAGGTAGAAACCGCCACACATAGGCCGAGCCCTCTACCGCGCGCAGCGAGTGGAGCTCCGCCACCTCCGCCGCCGCCGCCGGAAGCCTGGCGGGGGTGCACGCGGCGGCGGCGGGCTCCTCCCTTAACCGCGCCGCGGAAACCACAGATCTCGAGGCGCCGGAGCCAGCGGCGGTGCGCGCAAAGGGAGGTAAGACGGCCAAGAAGAAGACGGGAAAGGGCGGCGGCGGCGGCGGAGGCGGAGGCGAGGGGGCAGGCGGAGGCGGAGGCGGCAGCGGCGACAACCCTTTCTTCGGGAATCGGCACTTGCCAGACTCCGACCTATCCACGTAAGAGGGCCCAGGCTCGCCGCGGCGTCGGAGGACGCCACCGTCGCCTAGACTCCCTTGCGTCACTACGTGCCTCCCCGTGTTTGGAGCCTGACTTGTGTGCCCCGTTTGGGCTAGTTCCATTTCACTTCTGACACACGCTAATCTTGTTCTTGAAAACGTCCGACGGAGCTCCGTGTTGCTCCCAGCGCCCTCCCCCGCGCTTCCTGCGGCCCTAGCCGATGGTACTAGCATGGGAGGGTCATCTGGCTATCGCGAGAGCGACCCAACTCGTCGATATCGTCCGATGATGGTGCCTCAAAGTCAGCCTTCGGAGGCTATCGTGGGGTCGAGCCGGCAGTAGCCGTGACATGTGGTTCCACCACCCCTCGTAGGCTTTGCCTCTGACCGCCACCGTTCCCAGGCTGCCTAACTAATGGGATGGAAAGGAAGGCTCGGCGAGCGTATAGAAGCGTGCTCGACCTCGTCGTGGCAACCTGCACGGCAGCGCTGGCAGGCGCGATGAGCGTCGTGCCACCTGACCCGAGACGGGCGCAGGAATAAAGGGGAAGGACGGAAGGACCCTCAGTTGCACAGCCTTGTTATGCGAAGAAAATACGTCCTATGGCGCTATGCGCTGGTCTGTGAGAGGTTGAGGTGCGAGCCCTGGAGGCCCTGGGGTATGGGGGGAGACTACCCGCGGGCCTAGAAGGCCAGGGGTTGTGCGCCAGGCCCTCCTGCTCGGCTCCAGCGAGTAGACAAGTGTTGTCATCAACAGAGTAGACAGATCTGACCTCGTCGAACATGTCGTTTGCCGCGCCCCGTTCGAAGACGCGTGAAGAGTCGCCGTGACACGCAGAGTTCGGGACACTGCAGAAGGGCGCCTGGGTCTAAATTTAGTGCGTGTGAATGAACTTTAGTGATAGTTTAGTGCGCTATTTAGTGTGTGTTCGAGTGCGTGTGTAGTGCGTCGTCCGCGCTTGCCTGTTGTGTGTGTGAATCGTGCGTGTGCGAAAGAGTTTTGGGTGAGAACGGAGTTCTCTGGTAAGCTCAGCTGTGAACTTTCGACCTTACAGTAAGTATCCCTGGGGGGCGGAGAGCCGCCAAGAGGGCAGCAGCGGAGCGTGGTGGAGGCGAGCGCACCACAAGCAAAAGGGCCTCCTTTGCGGCCTCTCGCCGTGAGCTCAAAGTAGGCCTTTAAGGCGAGGATTGGGTCCCCACCCGCAGGAAGCTTCTTTTCCCCCGGTATGCTTCTTTTCCCCCGGTCGAGCATAGATAGATAGATAGGAAGGCGAAACACAGTCCGACCAACGACTGGGACACCAACGCGGTATGGGTGGACGCTAGACGGGCGATGACGGTCACACAGGAGCGACACACAGAACCACAAGACAAGACACTCAGCCAACGGGGCGGCTGCCACACATCCTGAGCGAACTTCCCTGGTCGAGCGCACGGAGCTAACTGCCGGTTTTTAATGCGGGCGAAAAGAATTCGTGGGCGGGTGGCGTCCCCGGAGCGCGTTCTCGGCTTGTGTTCTCGCAACCACGCGGCGACGCGGCGACCAAAGCCAGTTCCGAATGTTTCGCCTCGTTTTCGTCCTCGGCGCGCTCCTGTCCTGTGAGGCGCAGCTCCGCCCGCGCCGCGTGGGCGTCGACCCGCTTGGCGAGTCTGAGCCCGCCGCCGATGCGGCGGGCGGCGACCTCGAGGCCAAGCTCGCCAAGCTCCGCGAGATGGCGGCGGGCGGCGGCGCGGACGCCGACCCGGCGGCGCAGATGGCGATGCTGCAGGAGCTCATGGGGGGCGGGGAGGGGGGCGACACGGCGGAGCTCGGCAAGATGATGGCTGGCGCGGGCAAGGACTTTGCGCAGGCGATGGCCGCCAACATGAAGGAGGCGGCATCGCTGCTCGAGAACCCGGACGCGCTGCAGGAGAAGCTGTCCGAGCTGATGGGAGGCGAGGGCGAGGGCGCGAACCTCATGCAAGAGATGCAGTCCGTCCTGACGGACCCGGACAAGCTGCGCGAGGGCATCGCCGCGATGGCAAACAACCCGATGTTTGCGCAGATGGCGGACGCGGTGCCGGGGCTGAAGCAGGCGTTCGCCGACCCCGAGGCGCTGGAGCAGGGGATCGCCCACGTCACCAACGCCTTCGCGCAGATGCAGGACGAGGAGGGCCAGCTCGACGTCGGCAAGATGGCCGAGATGATGCAGCAGTCGATGGGCGCGATGGGCAGCATGTTTGAAGGGATGGACGCCGAGGGCGTTCAGGAGAAGCTGGCAGAGATGATGGGGGGTGGCGGCCTCGGCGGCCTCGGCGCCGGCTCGCTCGATGATTTTGGCGCGGCCGACAGCGAAAGCGACGAGTTTTGAAGCGGCGATCGCCCGAGCCCTCTTTTTTCTGAACACGTGTGGACTCACCGCCTGACGAACTGTGCTCTGTGGAACTGTGCGAGGCCCCCTAGTGGCGCAAGCGGTGTGGTGTGTTTAGCGTGCTATCGTACCGGAAAATCGCCGAGAGGCCTGTGAAGGGGCGCGTGTCGCGTGGGGGGTCCGAAGGTGGGGTCAGCTCTGCCGACTTGTGCCGCGGTGTGCGCGGGCCCTGCGGCCCATCGAGATCCACCATGGCATGGGCGATGGGGCCCCGGCCAGGAGACATGGATGGGAGGATGGGCCGCCCGGCCTCGGACGCCGGAGCTGGAGCCCATGTGCAATGTTGATCCCCGGGATGACATGATGTCATCCCACGCGGATGATGCCCATCCATATGCCGCGGGGGGTCCTCGCGTCTGCGGAGACCGGACGAGTGCGGTCTGGGCCAGCACTATACCGCTCTCACACGCGCCGCGCGAGTCTAGGGCCCTTTGTTTGCGCTTAGGGGCCTAATAAAGAGAACACAACCCCCTCTCCCTCTTCTCCCAGTAAGCTAAAAGTACGGTACTGAAAACGTAAAAGTCTGCCGTCGACCGAGATAGATAGAGATATACATTTTTCACAGCGGTTTGTGAGGATTGAGCTTTGACGGTTTCCTCGCTTACCTTTTCCGGACCCCGCGCCGCCGCGGCACCGCGCAGCAGCCAGCACACCGGGGACGCACTGATGTATCTCGGATGGTAAGGGGGTGGGCTGGCTGTGATGCGGCCGGGCTGTGCCTGTGCCGTGTGCGCTGCCATACTGCATACACCATGGGGCTGCACCGGTTTTTATTTTTTTACGCCTACGGCAGTACATTTAAATCATTTTCTCTTGCGCCAACGCAAAACCAGA
>NW_005200783.1:116702-118924 GCF_000372725.1 Emiliania huxleyi CCMP1516 | reverse complement strand
GCGCGCCCCCCCTCGCAGGACCGGGTCTACTCCCAGGGTGAGGTGCGGCCGCCCGAGGCGCGCGCGAGCTCGGCTGCACCTCGGCTGCACCTCGGCCGGCTCCACGCATCACCTCGGCATCACCTCGGCATCATCTCGGCATCACCTCGGCATCATCTCGGCATCACCTCGGCATCACCTCGGCATCATCTCGGCATCACCTCGGCATCACCTCGGCATCATCTCGGCATCATCTCGGCATCATCTCGGCATCATCTCGGCATCACCTCGGCATCATCTCGGCATCATCTCGGCATCATCTCGGCATCATCTCGGCTGCACCTCGGCATCACCTCGGCATCATCTCGGCATCATCTCGGCATCACCTCGGCATCACCTCGGCATCACCTCGGCATCATCTCGGCATCATCTCGGCATCACCTCGGCATCATCTCGGCATCATCTCGGCATCATCTCGGCATCATCTCGGCATCATCTCGGCATCACCTCGGCATCATCTCGGCATCATCTCGGCATCATCTCGGCATCATCTCGGCTGCACCTCGGCATCACCTCGGCATCATCTCGGCATCATCTCGGCATCACCTCGGCATCACCTCGGCATCACCTCGGCATCATCTCGGCATCATCTCGGCATCACCTCGGCATCACCTCGGCATCACCTCGGCATCATCTCGGCATCATCTCGGCTGCACCTCGGCATCACCTCGGCATCATCTCGGCATCATCTCGGCATCATCTCGGCATCACCTCGGCATCATCTCGGCATCACCTCGGCATCATCTCGGCATCATCTCGGCATCATCTCGGCATCATCTCGGCATCATCTCGGCATCATCTCGGCATCACCTCGGCATCATCTCGGCATCACCTCGGCATCACCTCGGCATCATCTCGGCATCATCTCGGCTGCACCTCGGCATCATCTCGGCATCATCTCGGCATCACCTCGGCATCATCTCGGCATCACCTCGGCTGTCGCCCTCTCGCAGGCGCGCGCGAGCGCGGGCGGCTCGTACCCTGGCTACGGCGGCGGCTACAACCCGAACATGCCTCCGGGCGCCGCCAGCGCGGGGGGCGTCATCGGGGGGGGAGTGGGACGGTGCGTCGGGCTGTCTCTCGGCTGCCTCTCGGCTACCTCTCGGCTGCCTCTCGGCTGCCTCTCGGCTAGATCTCTCGGCTAGATCTCTCGGCTGCCTCTCGGCTGCCTCTCGGCTGCCTCTCGGCTGCCTCTCGGCTGTCCCTCGGCTGTCCCTCGGCTGTCCCTCGGCTGTCCCTCGGCTGTCCCTCGGCTGTCCCTCGGCTGCCTCTCGGCTCCCTCTCGGCTGCCTCTCGGCTGCCTCTCGGCTGCCTCTCGGCTGCCTCTCGGCTGCCTCTCGGCTGCCTCTCGGCATCATCTCGGCTGCCTCTCGGCTGCCTCTCGGCTGCCTCTCGGCATCATCTCGGCTGCCTCTCGGCTGCCTCTCGGCATGCCTCTCGTACCGGTGCTGTCTCCCCGCCAGGTGCGGCGTCGGGCTGATGGGGCGGCCGCAGCCGCGCGGCGCGGGCGGCGGCGTGGGCGTGCCGTGCGCCACTCTCTTCTGCTCCGGCTCGCCGCCCTAGAAGCTGAATCTCTCCCCATATCTCCCCATATCTCGGGCCCTAGAAGCTGAATCTCTCCCCATCTCTCCCCATATCTCCCCATATCTCGGGCCCTAGAAGCCGAATACGCATTCCTGCCCCCCAACCCGCGACTCGAGACACACGTACTCCGCGGCATTCGCCCGTCTTCCCGCCGCCTCCACCCGTACTCCTCCCCGTCGCACTCCCGCGGTGCTCTCAAGACACTTCGCAATGCCGTCCTCCCGCCCCCATGCCGGCGTACTCACACGCGCAGGCTTGCCGCACGACGCGACGGAGGGGAGCGTGCGCGGCCTCTTCCCGCTCTGCGTGCGCGTGTTTTGCTCGCGCAAGCCGCTGCAGCCCGGGGAGTACCGCACGGCCTACGTGGCGTTCGACTCGACCGAGGTGTAACTCTCCCCTGCCCCCCCAACTCATATTTCAAGGTGGAGGGAGTGCCCCTGTCGACGCTGCCGCCGCTGCCACCGCTACTGTCACCGCTCGTTTGATAATCGACGCCACGCTTAGCGGCAGCGAGATCCGAGGTTCACTCAACTTGCCTGATGCGCTTGCGCGTGCCTTCAAGATCCACAAGTCAATTTGCCCCAGAAATCCAAAGGTGG
>NW_005200783.1:84586-116073 GCF_000372725.1 Emiliania huxleyi CCMP1516 | reverse complement strand
ACCTCGCCGCCTCGCAGCCGCCGCCGATGCCGGCCCAGCCGTACGGCGCGTGCGGCGGCTACGGCGCGGGCTACGCCGCCTCCGCGTACGCCGCGCCCGCGTACGCCGCGCCCGCCTACGCCGCCCACGCGCCGCCCCTCGCCGGCTACGACGCCGCCGCCGCCGCCGCCGCCGGCCAGCCGGACTGGGCGGCAGCGACGGCAAACGCGGCGGCGCTCGCGGCCAAGCGGGCGGCCGCGCAGCCGGCGCCGCTGCTGGAGCCGCCGTCGCACGGCGCGGGCACCGCGCTGATCACGGCGGGCACCCACAACGCCGCCGCCGGCGCGGCGGCCGCCGCCGGCGCCGCCTCCGCCTACTCGACGGCCCTGCCTCCGGCGGGCCTGCCAGCGCACGCGGTGCCGCCGCCGCTGCCGCCCGGGCAGTAGCCTCGGGCGATGCAGGGCCGCCGCGGTGGCTCCGCGCGCGCGCACGGGCGAGTACCACCCCCGGGGCGATGTGCACTGCAGCAACCGGTGCTCTGGGGGTGGAGGAGGTGGAGGAGGTGGTGGGCGTGTGGCCTTCGCGCGCCGCAGCAGGCTGCAAACAGAGCACACTCTCTACACGGAGCGACGGACTCAAAAGATCCTGCGTTGTTTCTCATGTATAGCGTAAACATACGGGCAGGAAATCTTTATTCTTTTTCCCCGCCCCGCGAGCCCCCGACCGCCCGACGGCGCCGACCCCGCGAATTCATCGCTCATCGGGACGCGGGGGCTCTCTCGGCTCTACGGACGGCCTACGGGACCGGCCCCAGCTTCGGCTGAGGGCTGAGGTAGAGCCCGACAAGCTGCCGAGCCCGAAGGAGGTGGGCGTGGGAAGGTGGGGTGGTCCTCACCCCGGCGGCCCGCGCACGCACGCCGTCTGAGCCTAGCGCAGCGCGAACTCGCTCTGGGCCTAGCGCAGCGCGAGATTTGCGCAGCAACCCGGCCGGGCGACCTCTTTTTTCGGGTACCCATTTGGTGTTGGTAGCGAACCGACGCTGCTTGAGCTGCCAGCGTCGGTTCGTTTTTGTCACGGTCGGGCGTGCGAGGCTCCTGTGCCTCCGGTGAAGTCGATGCTCAGCCCTCTCCCACCGTCGCGGCTCGCCCGTCACCTCGCCTCTCCGCAGGGTTCATCTCTCGCGCCGGCTGCATCTCTCTGCCGGTCGCCAGCACCCGCGCCACCGACTAGCTGCACCGCCACTCGCGACGCGCCACCCTCGCTCACAGCCTGCATACGCTACTCCCGCCGTGCCTTCGCTACCACATGGATCGCATGTCACTGCAAACGCGCCCGCAGCCGCGCCGTAAAGGTCTGCCGTGCTGGCTGACAATCTCACTCTCCCGCTCCTATTGCATCTGCCTCCCGCCCCCCAGCTCACATTTCACGCTGCAGTAGGTGCTCCTGTCGACGCTGCCGCCGCTGCCACCGCTACTGTCACCGCTCGTTTGATAATCGACGCCACGCTTAGCGGCAGCGAGATCCGAGGTTCAGTCAACTTGCCTGGTGCGCTTGCGCGTGCCTTCAAGATCCACAAGTCAATTTGCACCAGAAATCCAAAGGTGGTGCAAAATGGATATCTCAAGATTGGCGTTTATTTCGCGCACCTGCTCTCCGCCGCCGCCGCTTACCTGCTGGCACGCCACCGCCCCGCGTCGCTAACTCAAGCCTCCCTGCTGCACTTCGCACCCCTGCCACATGACTCGACCGCCGTCGCTGCTACCGCCCTCTCCGCCGCCCTCGAAGGCGCCACCAGCATTACGGCCGCCTTCATATCTCATTGATGCTGCCACCAACGCCACTTCCACGATTCTGTGCCGCTGCAGCGGCGAGGCGCCGTCGCCACGATCGCCGCCAGCGCTGCTGACAGCCTCGGAGCGTCGCCGTGGCCGCGTTCTGGTCTGCCCACGCTTCCCTAAAATGTCTAGGACGAGCTCAGAGGCTAAGGGCGCATCATGTGGGACCATCTAGCTCTACTGGGTCCGCGACGGCGGTCGGCGCACCCCCGTCTCGAACTTGGCCTGTCCGAGGGTTTCCGGCAACCCAGAGGGAAACCAGAGGGTCCCCAGCACTTTGCGTTTCCGGAAGTTTCCAGGGAAACCAGAGGGTGTTTGGTGCTCCATTCTGTTTCTCTCGAGTTTCCCTCGGGAAACTCGCGAGTTTCCCTGAGTCTGAGAGCTGGTCTGGGGCAAAATCTGGGGCAAAATTGAGGAAATCGGCACGATACCCAGGTATTTTCCAGGTATACCGGGGTTTTCCAGGTATACCCGCAAAATACCCGGTATTTTGCCGATTTTGGCCCCAAAACAGCCTCAGACACGGCTCAGAGCCCCCCCAAAATGACGAATTCCACGGAGCTCCTCGTGCGCGCCCTCGCTCACTGCCACAGCCCCCTCGACATCGCTCGCGTCGCGGCCGTCTCGCTGCTCTTCCACGCCTCGCTTGCGGTGGAGGCCATCCGCTTGTGGGCGCGAGAGCGCGGCTACGAGCTGCCGGCGCTGCCAGAGGGCGAGGGCTGTGCCGTGCGGTGGCTGTGCTATTTGGCGCTGCTGCGCGAGGCCAACCCGCCGGCGAGGGCGGCGGCAGGCTGGCGGCACAGCCTCTTCATTGACGGCGAGGGGCGGCTCTCGTCGTGCGGCTCGGCTGAGGGCTGGACGCCGGGACTACTCGGCCGCGGCGATGGCGTGACGCGGCTCAACACGCCGACCCGTCTAACGTCGACGCTGAGCGGTGAGCGCGTCGTGAGCGTGTCGGTTGGAGCATTCCACAGCCTCGCCCTCACCGGCAGCGGCGCCGTTTGGAGCTGGGGCGACGGAGGCTCTGGCCGGCTGGGCCACGGCGACACTCAGGGCCAGCTGCTGCCGAAGAAGATTGAGGCCTTTGCTGGCCAGCGCGTTGTCGCTGTGTCGGCTGGAGCCCACCACAGCCTCGCCCTCACCGCCGGCGGAGCCGTCTGGAGCTGGGGCTTGGGATCCTCTGGACGGTTGGGCCACGGCGACAATCAGGACCAGCTGCTGCCGAAGGAGATTGAGGCCTTTGCTGGCCAGCGCGTCGTCACTGTGTCGGCGGGAGAGATGCACGGCCTCGCCATCACCGCCGACGGAGCTGTCTGGAGCTGGGGCGATGGAAACGCTGGCCGGTTGGGCCACGGCGACCAGCAGAGCCAGCTGCTGCCGAAGAAGATCGAGGCCTTGGCAGGCCAGCGTGTCCTCGCTGTGTCTGCTCGAGATTTCCACAGCCTCGCCACCACCGCCGACGGCGCCGTCTGGAGCTGGGGTTGTGGAAGCTTGGGCGAGCTGGGCCACGGCGACGAGCAGGACCAGCAGTTTCCCAAGAAGATCGAGGCCTTTGCTGGCCAGCGCGTCGTCGCTGTGTCGGCTGGAGAGCATCACAGCCTCGCCCTCACCGCCGACGGCAGCGTCTGGAGCTGGGGCTGGGGAGGCGACGGCCGGTTGGCCCACGGCGACACGCAACTACAGCTGCTGCCGAAGAAGGTCGAGGCCTTTGCTGGGCAGCGCGTCGTCGCTGTGTCTGCTGCGCTCGCGCACAATCTCGCCATCACCGCCGACGGAGCTGTCTGGAGCTGGGGCGAGGGCCGCTACGGCTGCCTAGGCCACGGAGGGGACGTGTCGAACCAGCTGCTGCCCAAGAAGATCGAGGTGTGGTCGCGGGATTGAGAGGTCGCGGTATCGAATCGTCGATAGTAGAGTATCGTGTGGACGCCTTGCACATGATGTGCATGATCATGTGCCTTGGGGCACCTGTGAGTCAGGGTGTACGGTCTATGGTATAGCCAAAAAGCTCTCACCAACCATGGTCCATGCGGCTCTCACGTCTCAAATGTCAAGACTCTCAACGGGCAGGGCGCCAGGGGAGGTCGGAGAAACCTCCCAGCGTACACGGGCGCCCCGCCGTTCCCTCGTGCCCCCCCTCGGGACTCCGCCCGGCGGCCAGCCTCTGAGCTCTGTCACCGCACGAGCACCCGGCCGCGGCGCGGGCTGCGGCGCGGGGCCGGGCTGGTGCGCTGGGTGCGGTCGAGAGAGAGAGAGAGAGAGGGAGAGAGAGGGGGAGAGGGAGAGGGAGAGAGAGGGAGAGAGAGTTGCCGCCTCCTCCTCCGCGTTCGCGTCGGTCTACTTCGAGCGGATACTCAGTAGGCAAAGAGAGTTGGAGTATTTTCTTACTTCTACACTTCGCGGAGGCTGTCCAGATACTGGGATACTTCGCAGCAGGCCTCGAATACTGGGATACTGTGAAAGATTTCCCTGTGAGATATGGCGCAGTAATAATACTTCAATACTCCGAGTTGGTACCGCAGATACTTCGATACTCGTGTTGACGCACCCGGTGAGTATCACAGTACTCGATCCACGCCGGCGAAGTATCCCAGTATCACAGAGCTAAATGCCAAGTAATAATACTGCAATACTGGGCGCTACTTGGTCCTCCAGCCCCGCCGAGTATCCCAGTATCCGCATCAGAGATGGCCAGTATCCAGCAGTATCCCGCAGTATCCTGCAGTATCCTGCAGTATCCCAGTATCCGGGGTCAGCCCTCGAGCGATGCATTGCACTGCGGCCGCAGTCGCACGTCCAGCAGCGGGATGCGAGGCAGCAGCTAGGTGGGGAGGGATTGAGCCAATTGAGCAGCGTGGGCAAGCGAAGACTGCCGTAAAGTGTGTGCACGCGCCCTGCCGGCGCAATGGTGTAAACGCGTGTGCAAGGGCTGGCGGGGTGGGGAAGGCGGCAACGGCACGAGGTGGGCGAAGACGGCTGAGGCGCCAGTGCTGGAACTGAGGGAGAGTGTCGTGGCAGTGCACTGGTGCTGGTGCTGTGTGGAGAGGAAGACTCACATCGGGGAGGCGTCACGGCCAACATTGATCGCAGCAAGGTGGTCACGTCCTGCGGCGCACGCACAGGAATCATAGTATATCACACAGCAGCTGTGCCGTAAAAGGGTCCCAGAGCTATCTCGGTGGCTAGGGGCGTTGGATTGGCTGGGCACGTCAGCTCCCACAAGCGCACTGCATGCGATATCAACGTTGTGATGCAGCGTCAGCCTTGGCAATTGAAGCTTGGCGCCGGCACGCAGGAGCACCAGCGTCTGCAGCGCTTGAATGGCGTGTGCAAACTTTTGCATCTCAGGCGGCCGGGCGTCGCGGCGCCCTCTCGCAAGTGCTGTGACCCAGGGAGGGCGCGTGATAGAACGGTCGAAAAGTTCGAGCGTCGTTCATGTCGCCGAAGTTCCTTCGATGTCTCCTCCCGCCAACCCCAACCAGCCCCGCACGACCCCAATCGGCCGCACACCGCCACACAGCAGGCTCTGGTGACCGACACAACTCTTTGCTTGGCGCCGGACCGTCTCGAGTGAACCCACCGGTGTGGGCGCCGCCGCTGAGCATCACGGCAAACGGGTGACGGACCTACACATAAACTGAATCACCTCGGCCGACCATGCCGCTGCGGCCGACGATGTCGGATGCTCTCGAGCACTCTCCAGCGCCGGGCGCGGTCCTGACACAGCCGGCCGTGCTTCACCGCCGCTGTTCAGCTCGGCGGCAGAAATGGCAGCGGATACGAGCTCTTTACCGACTACCGAGCGGCAGTCGGAGAACTCGTGAGCTTCCACACATCACAACTCCTGCCGATGCATTCTGGAACAATCACATAACGCCTGCCATCACCACTGCCCACTTGCGACATTTGTAGCCCAAGCCGGTCCGAAGTATCCCAGTCTCCGAGGATCCGGTATCCACATCAGCCAGGGATGCTCTAGGGAGGGGTGCAGCTGCATGGTGACAACTACCAGTGAGAAGGATGGGGATGCAGCTGGCTGCTGGACCATGGCTTACACACGGGCACACTTCCATGAATTGCCAGTATCCAGCAGTATCCAGCAGTATCCCGCAGTATCCTGCAGCATCCCAGTATCCGATGCGCCGGCTCCGAGTATTGCGGTGAAAATACTGCGCGATACTGCCATGGCCACACTACTTCAGTAACACAGTATCTGCATGCCCCAGGCCCAGTATTGCAGTTTCACCCTCGCGGCAGAGAGGTATTTGCGCCACCGATACTTGGCCTTCGCTTGCGGGATATTGGGATACTTGGCCAAGGGCCGTGTGCAGGTAGCATGCAGTATTGCAACAAAAATACTTGCTTTGCGTGTCTGAAATACTGGAATACTGCGCCACAGCACCTCGGATACTGGAAATACTGTGAAATACTCCAACTCTCCTTGCCTGTACTCAAGGACCGGCCGCGGCAGAGACTGTGACAGACTCGCATTGTGTTGCCGTGATGAGACTGTTCTTCTACTCCAGGACCGGCCACGGGATGCTGACGGCGGGCGCGCCGAGAACTCGCTGTGGAGGCGCCTCTGCCCTCTCCCTCTACCCTCTTCCTCTCACCCTCTCACCCTCTCACCCTCTCACCCTCTCACCCTCTCACCCTCTCACCCTCTCACCCTCATCCCCCACCCCCACCCCCACCCCCACCCCCACCCCCACCCCCGCCCTTTACCCTTTACCCTTTACCCTTTACCCTTTGCCCTTTACCCTCTACCCTCTCCCTCTCCCTCTCGTCTCTGGTCTCTCCCCCACCGTTTTCCCCCCCCCCCCCCCTACCCCCCTCCCCCCCAGGCGGAACATCGAGCTCTCCACGTGGACCGTGCCGATGAACGGCCTGCTCGCGCTGCTGCAGTCGTCGCCCTCGACCCCTCTCTCCGACCCGCTACGCGGGTTCGAGAGGCGAGAGGCCCTTGATTGCCCGAGATCTCCGAGATCTCTCGCAGGGCTCGAGAGACCGGCAGCCGTGCCGTGATAGGTGCATAGCACCATGTAACCTTCCGGTGAGAGGTTGTACGCCACAAACTTGTCGTCCTCGCCTGAGCCGGTGGTGTTGCTGATCCAGTTGACGGCAGGATCTGTGGCGAGGTCGGCACTCTGCTCCCGGCAAATCGGTCTTCCGGCGAGTCGGCTCTTGCAGTCGCCGCCCTCGTCGCTGTGGCCGAGATGAAATCGCTCGATCGTGGACTGAAATGCCGCATAAAAGAAGCCGCGGTTGTCGACGAAGGCGTAGGAGCCATGGAACGTGGTTGTCTCCTGCCGGTCGAATTCTTGAAGGACCTCGAACGCTTCACCGCCGGGCTGCTTTCGAAGAGCATAGACAGTACCAAAGCCGGAGGTCCACCAGACGCCTTCCTGGTCCTTGACGACGCTCACGGAGTTTGCTCGGGCATAGATCTGCTGGATGGTCTCAGTCAGGTTGTCACCAGGAGTCCAAGTCATTCGGCTGACGACCATGTCTGCCGCTTCGTCCACCCGCACTGTGTGTGTGTGTGTGTGTGTGTGTGTGTGTGTGTGTGTGTGTGTGTGTGTGTGTGTGTGTGTGTGTGTGTGTGTGTGTGTGTGTGTGTGTGTGTGTGTGTGTGTGTGTGTGTGACGCGATCCACGCAGGCGTGTTTTCTGACGACCGACCGTGAGAGCACTGAGTTGCCCCTTCTCTCCGACTGCCGCCCTGGCCCACACTGCCCCGGCTCGTTCCCGAGGTCGTCGCACGTCGGGTGTGACCCACCTGCGTCCCCGCTCCCCCGCGCGACAAGCGACATCTCGTAAAGTAGCGCGGGTGGGTTGGAGGGGGCTCGCTGCAAGGAAAGGCTGTGGTAAGAAGCCGATCCCCGTAGTTTCAAAACCGTCTCCATTGTTGCTCCTGGGCCTTTCCGTTCGATATTTTTGTGCCGCATCTCCCTCGGGCCCAATAAAAGGCGCACAGCAGCAAGTTGCTCCGTCCTTGGGAGCAGCAATCTGAGTACCTGGGTTAGGCCGACTACACGGTGAGCCATACGGACCTTGCACAAAACCTTTTCCTTCTAAGCAGGGCTACACAATGAGCCTATAGTGTGGGGGTGTTGGTTCCTGGCGAGTTGTGATGAGTAGAATTAGACTAGCCAGTACTATTTTGAAGTTCATACATGAAAATACCAACTTGCCTGTGTGCACGTCTCCGCGGCGGCGGCCCGGAGGGGGCCCGGCGGAGCGGTCAGAGCAGCACTGCGCCGGCCGGCGAGCGACTCTCGACTATAGTACGGGCTCTATTGAATGGCCTCAAGGTGCTCTCTAGGACTGCCCTACTCCGCTCGCCCGGCTACGTCGCTGAGCTTCGAAGGAAAAGGTTTCGCCGGAGGGGGAGGCGGCAGCGGCGGCGATGGCCGCGGGGTCGGCCCGCCCGCCTTTGCTGCTGGTGCTGTGGGATGTCGGTCATCTGCCACCACTCGCCAGCGACAAGGTTGCCGGGTCCATGGACGCAGACTTGCTGGAAATTGAAGAGGTGCTCGGCGTGCGTTACTGCGATCCGAGCCAGATGACTGCGGTGGCGCTGAGGAACCCTGTCGATGAAGACGACGACCGCTTGGAGTACCTCGTCTCTGGTTCGGCAGGTCCCGACGACCGTGGCTTCCATTCTGTCGCCTGGTTTTTTCACGGCGACTTGCTGGACCATTCAGGTGCGGACACGGTCAAGGCAGCGATACAAGAGTATTAGAACTGGATAAGGAATTCACGGCGCTGGCGGAGGCGTGTGACGAGGCTGATGCTGAGTAGCCGCACCAGCGCTGCTCAGCGGCAGTGTGCGCCGACCAGGGGCAGGGCCAGTGGTAGACAGTGGACAGGCTGCTCTCTGAGCGATGACACTAGCAGGAGCATCATGAGTGTCCTCGGAGTCACCTGTATTACGATATCACCACGCCGCCACGCTCGCAAGGGCCGCCTAAGCGCCTAAGCACCCTAAGCACCCCCCCGCTTAGGCCGCTTAGGCGCTTAGGCGAGTGACGGCCGACTCCCCGGGGCCTGGCGTGCCTCCGCCATGGGCTGAGCGCCTGGGAGAGCCACTCAGCAAGTGGTGTGCGAGCGTGTAGCCATTAGCGTGCAGTCGGCCGTTAGGTGCCAGTGCGCGCCAGTCCCGTGCCCAGTGTTGTGCGAGGGAGCGGGCTTTAAAATTCTTTTTCCAGGTCAACGCGGCGTCCCGTCCCCGCGCCCGTCCGCCCGCGTCCCGTCCCGTCTCCCGCGTCTCCCCGCGCCGTCTCCCCGCGAGCAGAAATTTCCGATGTCGACTCTCTCGCCGTCGCTCGACTCGACGGCCTCGCCGATGGCTCCGCCGTCGGCTCTCTCGCCGTCGCTCGACTCGCCGACGGCTCTCTCGCCGTCGCTCGACTCGCTCTGCACGCCGCCGCAAGCGCGTCGCGCGCCCCCGCTGTCGCTCCTCAGCTCACGCCCGCCCACAAATCCGACCGACGATTCGGCGCTCCTCAGCTCGGTCGCGCGCCAACGTCTCTCTTCGGAAAGTGATACCGAGGTCTCCGTCGCCGATGCCGGGACAGTGCATCGCTGCAAGGTCGACTCTGCAAACCCAGCCCCGCCAACGGCCCTTGGAGCCGGAAGTGGGGATCAACCACGGTCGAGCGGCAGCTGGGAGCCGCCCCACCCGGCGCCTTCCCTCTCCTGCCTCTTTGCCAGAGCACGCGGAGGAGGAGTTCCGTCCCAGTCGCTGCGCGGGCTGGCAGAGGAGCACCATGCTGCGTGCGGGAGCGCCACAGCAGCTCATCAGCCGAACCCTGCGAAGCCACAGCAGCGACGCCGCAGCGCTTCCTTGGAAATGCGCAGGCTCGCCGACTTCAACCTCCCGCCTCCGTCTGCTGAGATGCGCAGGCTCGCGGACCACAACCAGCGGCGCGGCAGGCGGGAGAGTGTGTGAGGCACAGAACAATGGCACTTGGTCTCGCGGCTGCGCGGCGGCCCCTGCGGATTCAAACCCCCCTTCACCTCCATCTTTTGCGAGACGCGACCTGCAAGTCCTCTGCGGGGAACCGACGCAGCGATGAGACGCTCGCGAACATCTAGAATCATGTGCATGTGCGATGCGGTGTTGGGAGCAGATCAGCAGAGAGCTGGAACCATGGTCCATGCATGGTGTGCATTTTGTGCGCGTGCGTGGGTCGGAGGGTGCGGACTGGGGCACGCACTGGGACTGTGGGGGGCAGGCTGAGCCTGTGAGGTGGGTGCACACAGGCCGCTCAAGCGTTTGCTGGTGGGCACATGAAGAACACTTTCGCGATTACATAGATTTCAGCCCAGTCTCCTTTTGCGCGGCCGCAGCTACGGCTTCCTCCGCCCCCCGGCTGCCCGCCTCTCCATGATGTGGGCGGCGGCCGCGAGCCTTCGATGCTCGAGGTACTCGCGCGCGCGCAGCGCCTGCTCCACGCGCTCCTCGCGACGATTATTCGTCCGCGAGCGCGCCGCCCTCCGCGTGAGGATCGAGATCGCTGCGTCACCGGAGTCGTGCGTGCCCACGAGCGCGCCAGCCCTCACCGACAGATACGCGCCGGTGCCCACCCCGCGGAGCTGGACAGCCCGCCCAGCCGACCCTGCCGCGGCAGACACCTGAAACTGCGCCCACCGGCCGCTGCCGCCGAGCGTGTCGACCGTGAGTAGCCGGGCGCCTCCCGGCCCCAGCGCCCACTGCAGCCGCAGGTGCCCGCCCCGCCCCTGCGGCCTCTCTACCGGCCGCAATCGCACACAGCCGTCGGGCCGCCTGAAGGTGAGAGCGTCAAATGAGGTGTGCGTATAGTGGTGGAGGTGCTTGGCTGCCCCTGGCAAACGTCCACGTCCTGGGCTGTGGCCCCGCGCCCACCCTAAGTGCGAGGCCCGGTGCGCGTGGATGGTGCCTGGCGACGAGGAAGCGTCTTCCCAAGTCCACGAACTCAACCACGCTGCCGTCTTCAAAGGCTCTCACGCCAACCAAGAGTGCGGCGGATGACTGACCGCCCTCCTGCCTTTCGCCCGCCTCGCCTCCGTGTCTAGCCCTTTCCTCGCCTCCTCCCTCCTGGTCGCCCAGCTTCTCCCGCACCTCCTCGTCTGCCTCTTCACCGGCCTCTTCGCCTACCTCCTCATCCTCAACATCCTCCTCGCCCCCCTTCGCCCGGCCGAAAGCTCCCCAGCCACCGCCCGCCGCCCCCGCCGCCCCCTGCTCGCTCACCGCAGTCAGCTGCCTTGTCACCTCCGGTGGCAACGGTGCAGAAGGGCAGCGCATGGCCGGAAGCCCCGCCCACCGCTCCCCCGGCGGCACAGCCTCCCCTTTGAGCACCTGCGAGTTGTCGAGAAGCATGGCTCCGCGGCCGAGAACGCAGCCCGGCATGAGCATTGAGTGGGGACAGACAGCGGCGCCCTCTTCGAGCACGGTCGGGGCGAGCTTGATGACCATGTTCTCGACCTACGGAAGCAGCCTCCCCGTGAGTCTCCAAGATGGGCGAGACCATGATGACCATTTGGGCCGACCGTGTGGCATGTAGTGTCGCATTCCCAGCCCACGGCTACGCGGTCGCCGAGGGTGAGGAGGTCATACTCCAAAGCCAGTCCAAACAGGCAACAATCCTTGCCGACCCTCGCCCCCATCAAGCGGTAGTAGATCGCCATCCAAGCGGTGCCGCCGAGCGAGTCGATCACGTCCTCCGCCGCGCCGGCGAGCAGCATCATCACCATCCACTTCACGTGGTACTCGCCGAAGAAGGGGTAGTCCCCTTCGGAATACCGGCCGACTATGGCCCACTTGAGCGCTACGTGCAGCATCAACCCGGCAACGCTGGAGAGGAAGCAGAGGACAGGTAGCAGAAGCAGAAGCAGCGCCACGCGGGCGGCCGACGCGGGCCACCACTGCACGCCACCCTCCCCCCCATCCGGGCACTCGTCGGCGAGGGCGAGGCCGAGCCAAGGCGATCCTCCGGCCGCCTCGTAGGCGCTTGAGGCCACGACGGCCGCTGCGAGCGCCTCGTACAGCGGCCACGGCTCGAGCAGAGCTGCGGAGAAGACGACCAGCAGATTGAAGCCCCAAAAGTAGCCCGCATCGTTCAGGCGGCGAAGCGCCTCCCACTCCCCCGCCTGCTGCTCTGATGACGCCGCCTAGTAGGCCGGCCGGGAGTTGGAAGTGCATCTCGGCCAGATCTCGTCTGGGTCTCGGCTAGTTATCGCCTGAAAGCGCAATCTGACCGGTCTGCCCCCGACCGCACCGGTCGAGATTGACTCTGGCGCGAAGCATGCCCCTCGCGGCGCAATGGTGGTGGAGCCAAGCACGGCCCTCTCCCCAACGGTCACGCCTGGCTGTACGCAGCAGTGATCGAGCAAGTTGGCGCCGCGCCGCAGTCTGATCGGCTCGCGCGCGCCCTCCGCACCGCTGCAGTGCATCGAAATGGCGGAGCCGAGGACGCAATCGTCCTCAATCGCCACGCAATCGTGCTCCACGATGTGGAAATTGTCGACCTGAACGCGGCGGCCGACGTGGACGCCGAGGGATCGGTACATGCACGAGAGAACCTCCGTCCCGACAAAAGGGTCGAGCGCGTCGTCAAAAGCGCCGCTCCCGACCGTCTGCGCGTGCAGCCACGTCAACAGAGAATCGGCGTGCCAGCGCCACGAGCCTTGCTCGGCGCCGCCGCTGCGCGGGGCAAGCTTTCCGACGATCAGCTTCTTCTGAAGGAGCGCGGCGAGGAAGAAGCCAGCCGAGTAGCCGTGCGAGAGCAAAATTGGTGCCGTCGCCCAGAAGCCCCAACGGGGGAGGGCGGTCCAGAGGCACTCGAGGGCGAGCACCACTGGCAGGAGGGGCAGCGAGTGCAGCTCGAGCAGCCACGGCACACCAACAAGCAGCCGCAGCCACGCCTGAGGGGTCGCCGCACTGCGCAGCGAGATGTGCGAGGGCAGCAGCGGCGCGATGGCACCGACCGCGCCGTCCTCGCCAACGGTCGAGGCAAGGGCGGGAACAGCAGCGCCGTCGGGCACAGTGCTGCCCCGCACCAGCATGCAGCGCGCCTCGAGACGGCAGCAGGAGCCAACCTCGACCGGCCCCAGTACGAGGTGTCCGTCGATGATCGCGCTAGTGCCGAAGCGCGCGTGGTGCTCAATCTCAACGTCGTCGCCGATGGAGATTAGGTCGGGTTCGTCCACCTCCGGGTCGTCCATGTCGACCCTGGCGCCGATGCGTGCGCCGAGCGCGCGGTAAAAGGCGGGGAGGAGCGCCGTCCCGCCGAGCAGGTCCGAGAGCCCACCTCGCGTGGCGTGCAGCACCTGGCGCACAAACCACCACCGAAAGTACTCCTCCGACCAGAGAGGGTAGCGCCCGGGCCGCAGCCGCCCCGCCACCGCCCACTTGAGGCCGATGCAGACTGCCGCCTGCAGCGCAAGGAGGGCGGCGCGAAGCAGCGGCAGCGTGACAAAGAGCGTTTCGCGGCCGTAGGCTAGGTAGCACGAGGCGGCGAGCGCAAAGAAGAGGCAGTCCTGCACGGTGTGGCCGAGGAAGTTTGCCGTGACAGCGCCGAGCAGCTGCAAGAGCAAGGAGCGTGGCTGCTCCGAGCACAGCGCAGCTTCGCCGTCGCCCTCCGGCGTCGTCTTCTCGCTTTGCAATTCGCCGGCTGTGATCTGCGGCGAGGCACCACCCTCTGCGCCGTCCGCTGCCGTTGACATGGCAAATCCGAGGCTCTCGGCGAGGATAGCGATGCGAGCGACCGTCGAGTGCGTATACATGGCGGTACTCGGCAGGGCGACGTCGAGCTCCTTGCGCAGAAGCGACGTTGCGCGCCCCGCTAGCAGCGAGTTGCCTCCAAGTAATGGCCAGTCCGCCTCGACGCTGATGGTCGCCTCATCGATGCCAAGCACGCCTGCCCACACGCGCCGAACAACCATCTCGCATGGCCCACGGGGTGCCACAAATTGGGCTGCGTCGGCATCTGCCGCCGCCGGCTCTGGCGGCGGCGGCAGCGAGCGGCGGTCGACTTTGCCGTTGATGTTGCGCGGGAGAGCCTCAAGCACGACGACCTGCGACGGTACCGCGTAGGGAGGGAGCACGCGGGCGCAAGCGGATCGGACGGAGCTTCCGTCGATGGTTGCTGGGGCCACGTAGGCGACGAGGCGCTGTCGAGGCGCCTCGCCGACGACAATGCAGCAAGCGGCGCTGGCGCCGGAGCCGGCGCGGGCAGCTTGCTCGATCTCGCCGAGCTCGATCCGGAAGCCTCGGAGCTTGACCTACAAGAAGCTTCCGGAAGGATTCACGGATGGCTCTTGCTCCTCGCGGTGGAAGAGGCGCCTGACCTGGAAGTCAGTGCGCCCGAGGAATTCGAGCTCGCCACCTTCGCTCCACCGCGCGAGGTCGCCGGTGGCATAGAGGCGGCCCAAGCTCGCGTGGAAGACGAATCGGAGCGCCGTCTGAGAGGGGGAGCCGAGGTAGCCGAGCGCCAGGAAGGGACCACCGAAGAACAGCTCCCCTGGCTCACCGATGCCCGCCAAGCCCCCTGCCACGTTGAGGAGGTAAGTCGCCGCGCCGGCGATAGGCACGCCGATCGGGACGCCGCCCTGCAGCAATCTGCCGGGCTCGCACTTGTGGACGGTCATCTCGCCCTCGGTCGGGCCATACAGGTTGTCGAGCCTCACGCGCGGGCACGCATCAAAGAGCGCGTGGACGAGGTCCGAGGGCAGTGCCTCGCCGCACGTGATCACCTGCCGAAGGTGCGGCAGCAGGACGTCGCCGGCGTCGTCGCCCGCCTCGAGCACCGCATACTCGAGCAGCGCCCGTAGCACCGACGGCACGAGCACGGAGGTGGGAACGCGGTGGACGCACAGCAACCGGTGCAGATACTCGATGTCCTATACGGCATGAGAATGATGCGTGACGAACTGGGAAGCCATGCCCCGCGCTGCAGACTTTTTGTGGACCTTCTCGCCCTCGGGCTTGAGGAGGACCAGAGTACCACCGAAGCTCAGCGTCCAAAAGATCTCCCACTCGCTGAGGCCGAAGGTGTACGAGTGCTTGAGGAGGTGAGGCTCGCCCGCCGCCATACAGTACCGCGCCTGGAACCAGCGAACGCGGTGCACGAGCCCAGCGTGGGGCACGACTACGCCCTTTGGCTTTCCCGTCGAGCCAGAGGTGAAGAAGCAGTACACCGGCGCCGCACCAGAAGCGGGAGAAGCGGTAGCCCCAGGGAGCGTTTGCAGCATCTCACTGACAGCTCCGCTACCGCCATCGCCTCCGTCGCCGCCATCGGCCGCTAATCCTGCACAAAAGTGCCAGAGGCTGACGATGCGAGGGCAGCCCGCGTCGCTCAGGCACGAGGCCAGCACTCCGCTGGAGGCGGCGCCCGCTAAGGGAGCGCACTGCGATACCACCTCCGCGATGCGGTCGGCGGGCCACTTCACATCCAAGGGCACATAGGCAGCGCCCGCCAGCAGGATGCCGTAGATGCCAGTGATCATCTCGAGGCCCCGCGTTGCCAGCAGAGGCACGAGTCCGCCGTTCACGCCGGCCGCGCCACCTCGCACCCCAGCGCGCGCCAGCGTGGCAGCGACGGCCGCGGCGGCTTGCGCGAGCTGTAGGTAGGTCATGCTCCGCTGGTCCTCGACGAGGGCAGCTCGAGTGGGGCAATGCTCCGCTTGCGACAGCATGGCGGTGTGTACGACGCTGTCGAGACATCCATCCCACTCGGTAGCCGTTGCGTCGCTCCATCCCTGTAGCGTCTCGCGCTCTGCTGCGGCTGCAAGGCCTACGCCCGCCGCCAGTTGCTCGCGGTCACGTTGGCAAGCGATCAGCAGCTGCTGCAGGTGGCCGAGCAAGCGCCGCGCCGCCGCCGCGTCGAGTGCCGCGCACGCGTAGTGCAGAGTCAGAGCCAGCCGCCGCGGCTCCGACCACTCACAACAAAGCACCAGAGGAAGGCGCTTCAGCCCCGGCGCCACCTCCCCTGCGGCGAGCCTCCACTCGAACCCAGCCTGCCCCGAAAGGTCGATGCCCTGCGGCAGCGTGCCGCTCCGCTGCCGCGCGGCGCACATCTTGGCGCGGACGGCGGCGCAGAGGCGGCCCAACGTCCAGCTCTCAGAATACGGCAACCGCATTGGCAAGCAAAGTTCGCTGCCTATATACTCGGGCCATCCGTGCTCGGGGACTGTTCTCAACGGCGTCTCCATACCACCTGATGAGGGCCCCGCGCTTGCAACGCTGCAGGCGACAAGATGGCCGTCCTCACGGCTATAGCGACTTAGAAGAGCCACCCACGCCGCGAGGGCCGTGGCCTCCATCTGGAGAATGGGGAAGGTGTCAAATGGAGTCGTGGCGAGAAGGGAGTTGTTGGGAGCTGTGTTGCCTCCTCGCCGCCCGCCGCGTCGGCCGGCAATAGCACCACGGCAGTGGCAGCGCTGCGGTCCTAGGGGCAGGGGCTAGAGCTCACAGGCTACATACTCAGGCGGCGTTATCAATCTGGTGGCTGCGTGGCGTTTGCCCATCGCAACCTCCTTCTCTCGACTAGCTGCGCGCCCTGGCGCGGTACGCCTCAAGCGGGTGCAATCGGCACAGCTTGAGATCGAGTGATGGCGCGTCCCGCAGCTCGCGCTCCCACCACGCAGAGCTGGAGAAAGCTTCGTCGTCCTCCTCTCCCCCCCCCTCCTTTTCAGATTCCTCGTCAACCTTTTGAGGCAGCGTAGGAGGTGCTGCATGAGGTGGTGGCGGCGACGGTGAGGGAGATGCCAACGGCTGCGACTCTGACGGACTCGTTGGCGCTGACGCCTCTGCAGAGCCAGAGACGCTGGCCGACGCCTCGGAGCAGCAGAGCGCATTGCTGCCGGTGGTGCCTGAGAGAGTGCCGTCAGCCGACAGCGCGAGCCACAGGCCGCTTTGCACGCCAAAGAGGCTTAGCTCAACGTCGCCCTCGCCACTGCCGACGGCCTGGCTTGCCCAGAAGCGCGTCGCGGGTCCCTTGCCGCGCGCTTTTACATTGCCGACTCCGTCGAGACGGAGGCGAAGGAAGCCGCCTGCGGCTCTGTGGAAGAAGCAAAGCGTGCCGTCGCCGTTGGCGTGCACCTCAAGTGGCCCACACGTGGCGCCGCCGTCTTCATGGCCAAGGATGATGAGCTTGCCGTGTGACGGGAAGTCTGGCAATGGAAGCCGAAGCTGCGAGCTGACGCCGTCAGCAAATGCTCTGCCTGCGCCCTTGCCGCCACGCTCACCTCTGCCCGCCCTCCCGCTGCCCTTGCCACGCCCGCCGCCCTTGCCACGCCCGCCGCCCTGGCCACGGCCCTTGCTTGCTCTGCGATCCATTGCCAGGCTCGTCGTAGCGCTGCGGGTGGTTGGGGCGGCAATGTCGCAGAGGCGAGGGCGGACGACGCGGACCAAAGTTTCACAGCCTTGATTTTGAGAAGAAAATATCCTATGGCGCTGTGCGCTGGCCTGTGAGAGTTCACAGCCTTGTTATTGAGAAGAATTTAAACAAAACAACTCTCTCTCACAGCACACAGGCTCGACACAGGTGCGAACTGGCGCGTGCTAGTACTATCACCGGCACACTTGTTATTGAGAAGAAAATACGTCCTATGGCGCTGTGCGCTGGTCTGTGAGAGGTTGAGGTGCTTCACACATCACCGCTTCACCCCAGGTTCGACTGTGGGCGTGAAAAGGGCGGCGGTCACACGAGCCCTCTTCTCTTGAGCACTTGAGCATGTATGTATGTATGTAGGAAGGTGAAGAACAGTCAGGCTCGGACTGGACACCAACGCGGTATGGGTGAGCACTTGATAGGGTCGATTCCGCGTGGTACGGCCTCAGTACGGGACCCCTCGATCGTCTCGCCCGCACTTGCTGGTTGGTGTGTTCATTGGGGGGGGTCATAACAAACACGGTCGGTACAGGATCGAGGTGCACGCTGCCAGAGCAGTGTCGTCCCCCGTCTCCCCGACGGCGATGGCGGTGTGACCGATCGAGCTACAAGAGGAGCTTGTTCAGCAGGATCCGGGACAGGTCTGGTGCACTACCTCACTGGGCCTGAGACTACCGAGACAACGCCCGTCACCGTCTCGGGTTTGCGTGGGATCGAACCACTCCGGGATGAGCAAGCTCAATCGTTTTGTTCTGTGTTGTCCCTCGTCTGGGGGGGGGGGGGGGGATCTGCCCCATTTTGGTAAGCGCGGGCAGGGGGGGGGGGGGCCCCAAAATAAAAGAAAGGGGGGGGCCGGGGGCCGGGGGGGCCGGGGGGGGGCTCATCCGGTGAAAAAAGTGGGCATAGTAGCAACTCGGAGACATACTTCACACGGCAGTTACACTCCCCGCTTAGCACGAGTACTATCCTCGGATCCGACCATGTTCCCTCCCTCTGCGCGATTTCTCGCGCTTACTCCTCGGTAACCTCCTCCCATCCCTACCCTCCGCTCCACTCGATGAGCCGCCCTCCCCCGCCCGCCCCTCCCGATCCCCCATCTCCCCAAACACGCCCCCCTCCTCCCCACCCTCCACCCCCACCGCCTCCTCCTCAATCGAGTCCCTCCCCCTCTTCCTCCCCCGTTCCCCGCCGCCCCCCTCCCCCTCCTCGCCCCCGGCCCCCCCTTCTCCGCCCACCCCCTCCCCGTCCCGCGCCCCGAGCCCGGGCGCCTCCTCCCCGCACCCCGCACACAGTACCCCCCCATTCGCGGAGAGCACACCGCTCTCCTCGTGCAGCCCCGGGCTGTCCCGTCCATAGGCGTGCCGGAGGTAGAAGGTCGACAGCACCCCCATGCGGGCCGCCGTCTCCACCGAGTCGGCCCTGGGCCCCCGGGGACCCCTTGGCTTGCCCTTGTCGGAGCGCGGCTTCCTCTTGCTGGTGGCCTCGAGCTGCGCCGCTTCGGCCAGGATCCCCTTCTTCAGCAGATCGCCGTGACAGGACTCAATCCTTCCCGCGCACAGGAGAACAAGATCCGTGCCGTCTCGGACCTTCTGTGCCAGTTCGCGAAGCGCTGCCGACCGTGTCCTCCAGAGTCGATCCCTCTTCTCTACTATATACGAAGGATCTTGCTCCCTCCTGCCAGTAAGCTGTGAGCTGTGAGGGTATATAGGGCAGGGTCAGTCCGAAGTACATGTCCTTGTCGTCGTCGTGCATGAGAGGGGGGGCGGGGGCGCGGGGGATGGCGGGCTAGAGTCGGGTTACTAGTAGTCTCGTTGTGTCTGTATATGCCAGCGTTGCAGGATTCTCACTGCGGACCTGGCCCAACAGCGCCGACGAAACTTAAGACTCAAGTTCTCAGCCCCGCACGCTGACCTAGGGTTGGGGTTAGGGTTTCTTAGGGTTAGGGTTAGGGTTGGGGTTAGGGTTAGGGTTGGGGTTAGTCTTTTTGTGTTTGTATGCCAGCGTTGCAGAGTTCTGCGCTGGGATCTGGCCCCAGCGCCGACGAGTAAGACTCAGCACCGCACGCTGACCCCACCAAATGCCGCCTCAGGGCGCCAGCCACCTCTTACACGCGGCCGGCGCCCTCTTGCGGCAAAAGGGTCGAGCGAGCGGGCAGAGAGTCGCGATGTCTGCGCACCCGCGTGCCGATGGGCGGCACACGCAACCGAGAGAGGCCCTGTCACGCCGCCAGTAGCGTTCTCCGCACTCCCCAGCCACGCCACCAAATGCCGCCTCAAATGGCGCCAGCCACCTCTTACACGCGGCCGGCGCCCTCTCGCGGCAAAAGGGTCGAGTCACGCCGCTGCTCATCGCGTGCATCCAGGGCCACCTCGAGGTCGCCAAGCTCCTCTCCTCCTACGGCGCCTCGCGTGCCGCAGTGCCGTCCCGCGGCACGCCCGAGGAGATCGCGAACCGCCGAGGCCACGCCGACCTCGCCGCTTGGCTGGTCGCCAGCCGCGGCTGGACGCCGCTCGCGCACCTGGAGAGCCTCACCGCCGCCCGCGCCACCTCCCTCCTGCGCGGCGGCGCAAGCTTGCACGAGGGCGAGCCGACGCCGCTGCAGCGCGCCGCGGGCGGGGAGGGCGAGGCGGCGGCGCTGATCCGGCGGGCGGCGGCGCCGTGGTCGCCGGCAAGCCACTCGCTCTTCCCCGCGGCGGCGCGCGAGTACGCGGTAACGGTCATGCGCATCGGCTACCAGATCGCGCTCTCTCCGCCCGACGACGCCGAGGCGCGCCCGGACTGGAGCGCGCTGTCCGACATGTGGCGCGAGCACGTGCTGCCACACGCGGTGGCGCGCTGAGGCCGAGTGAGGACGCGAGTGCCACGCGGCGGCGCTGATCCGGCGGGCGGCGGAGGCGGAGGCGGCGGAGGCGGAGGGGCAGGCAGCGTCGGAGCGCGAGGCGCTGGCCGCGCTGCAGCGCCTCGTGAGCGCGGACAGCGCCGCGGCGTTGCGAATCGCGATCGACGACGCCACGCCACACGCGGGCGCGATCGACGCCTTGGAGGAGGAGCTATCGGCGCTCGGCGCTTCGCCTCGCAGCGCTTGAGGTTGCCGAGGCGCCGGCGGCCGCTGCTGAGACGGCGGCAACGGCAGTGGGCGAGGTTGAACCACTCATGTGCGTCGTGTGCATGGCCGAGCCGATCACGCACGTCATGTTCCCGTGCGAACAGTACTGCGTTTGCGAGGATTGCCCCAGTCGTCTCAGGGAGGCACAAATGCCATGGTCCGCTGTGCAAGGAGCCGTTCACGAACGCCATGCGCGTGTACGCAGCCGGTGTCGCGTGATTGGCTCGGCGGTTATCTTTTCCGTGCTGGGCCGCCCCGTCTCTTTCGCGTAGCCCATTTTTTTTCATTTACATTTATGCCTCACCCCTTACACCGCCCGCCCATCTGCATCTCGCGGATCTCGCGCCCCCACCGCCTCCCGCTCCCCCCGGCGGCGGCGCGCGCCTTCGCTCGGACCTCGGTCGGCTGAACCGGCTGAAAGGTGAAACGCGCCGATTTTTCTAAAGAAAAGAGGTACTATGGTCTCGAGGAGGGTTGGCGGACCATACCTTACCACGCAAAAGTCCGAAACATTAGCTAGTAGAGGCACACACGCGCGCAATAGTGCACAAGAGAGAGGAGAGGAAGGAGACACACTCCACGACGGGTGAGTGGTCATGCGGAAAGTCATGCATGTGTGCGGACATGGACATGAGAGTTGGTTACTGAGTGGGATCAGAGAGAGAGAGAGAATTCTTGATACGAAACCACGACGACACACACCAGTCGCCTCGCATCGGTTGCCTCCATGAACGGCGGAGCTATTCTCGCGCCCACACCACACCTGGCTCCAACGTGGACACGCCCATAGCTGGGGACACTACTAGGTCACGCATGGCATCACAGAAGTTTTATCTCTGGGCCCCGAAAGGCATCTCTAGCAGTGTCGTTACACATGCCCCCTCCCCTCCTGGGCGCATGCGCCTCACGTCTCGCCAGAGCATAAGCCCTTGGCGTGTGGCGAGACGAGTTTTTCGCCATCGCAGCGAGCAGCAAGCCGCCCGCCGCAAACAGCCGGAGGCCTCGCCGCGGCACTGGCTGCGCCGCGGTCCCGCACCCGTCGACGCAGCTCCCCCCGCGGAAGACCGCGCGTAGCGACGCCTTGACGATCGAGATGAGCGCGCTCGAGGCTCGCCCACCTACTGCCCCTGAGAGTTGGTTATGAGTGGGCTCGGCTCCCCCCCTTGGGATCGAAGCTTCCACGACCTCACACCCAACACCACAGGTGGGATCAGAGAGAGACTCCGCACCGGACACCGCCCGGGCACAGACTCCCTACCCATCGGATCGCACAGGGCCCCCTCGGAGCAGCCCACACACAATCACGCATCGGCAGAATTAGTGCCTGAGTCAGGCAGACAGCACAGACAAGGAGAGGAGAGAGAGGAGAGAGAGAGAGAGGAGAGGGGAGAGGGTGAGGGTGTGTGCACACGTGTGGAGAGGGAGGGTGTCTGTGGTGGGCTGTAGTCATACTACGTGGTTAAACCCACGCGCCCCTCAGGAGCTTAAGGTAGAGTGTAGCGTCCCAGACGCCTCGGTGCCTCCCACCGGCGTGAAGACCATCCGGATCTGCCGGGCGCGCCTCCGGCGGGCCCGTCCCCGCGATGGCCCACGGTCCTCCGTCGCCAGGTCGAACCCCCTGCCTCCCGGTTGACCCCCCGGTCCCCGTACTCGGCCATGAAATAAACTCAAAGTCCACCACAGCCACCAGCCTCCACCTCCACCCGCGAGCCTCTCTCTCTCTCTCTCCGTGGGATCAGCTCCCCCCTTGGGTTCACTGCCGCCACAACCTCACACCCAACATCACAGGCGGCCACCTTCACCTCCTCCTCCCTCGCCACCACCTTCATTACCGCCGCCGCTCTCGCCGCCCCCATCACCGCCGCCGCCCTCGCCGCAGCCACCCTCGCCGCCGCCACCCTCGCCGCCGCCACCCTCGCCGCCGCCGCCGTCGCCGCCGCCGCCGTCGCCGCCGCCGCCGTCGCCGCCGCCACCCTCGCCGCCGCCACCATCGCCGCCGCCGCCCTCGCCTCCGCCTCCGTCGCCGCCGCCGCCGTCGCCGCCGCCGCCCTCACCACCGCCCTCTCCTCCACCCTGGCCGCCACCACGGCCGCCGTCTCCACCCCAGCCTCCCCCACAGCCGCCACGGCCGCCATATCCATTCCCACCACCGCCGCTGCCACCCCACCCCCCCCTTCCGCCGCAACCGCCGCCGCTGCCGCCCGCCGCGCCGCCGTCGACGCCGCCGTCGCCACCGCCGCCGCCGCCGTCGCCCCCGCTGCCGCCGTCGCCCTCGCCGCCGCCGCCACTGCCGCCCTCCTCGCCGCCACCCGCCGCGCCGCCGCCGCCGCAGCCGCCTTCGAGGACGCCGCCGCCGCCGCCGTCGCCGCTGCCGCCGCCGCCGCCACCCTCTTCGCCGCCGCCGCTACCGCCGCCGCCCTCGCCGCCGCCGCCGCCGCCGCCGCCGCTACTGCCGCCTTTGGACCCTTTCGCCGTCTTTGTCGACCGCCTAGTCGACCGCCTTCCCTCCGCAGCGGCGGTGTTTCTCCTCGGGCTGCTCTTCGGGTGCACCTGCGGCTGCCGGATTTGCCGGCTGCCCCCCGCCGCCGAGGGGAGGCACCGCCTGCTCGAGCACAAAGAGAGCAGCTCGGCCGAGGTGGGGGCTCCTCCTCCCCCGGCCGCAGCCTCTGCAGCCTCCTCCTCCTCCTCCGCCGCCGCCGCCGCCTCGAGCAGCACCGCCTCGAGCGCAGCACCGCCTCGCTCCTCGCCGGCGAGGCCTCCTTGGGCGTCTCTAGCTGAGGAGGCGGAGCCGTCCGAGCCGCCGGCCTCCTGGGACCGAATCGACAATTCCACCGTCTCCACCCCCACCATCACCGCCCCCGCCCTCCCCGCCTCCACCCAGAATTGCTTGAACGCAGCCGCTGGCGGCATGCTCCAGCGTGCGATGACGAGCGCAGCCACGTCGGATCAGCGACTGCTCTCGCGCTCTCCGCGGTCGCTCGCAGAGATCCTCGAGCGGAGGATGGCCGGGGGCGTCAGCCCGATCCCCACGCCGCCTCGAACGCCGCCAGACTCTCGCCGCGAGAGCTTGGCGTAAGTGCGAGTCAACAAAGCCCACTTGCGTTGCACACACTGAACGGTTGAGCCAGTTGTGTTAGTTTGAAAGAAGAAACTGCTTACGGCTTTAAACAGTTAAACTGAAAGTTTAATACATATACAAAGAAAGCAGACAACAAATAGGAGTGATGGGAGGACGGCACGCCGCCACCAAAGGTGTTACTTCTGCGCCTTTCTTGTAAACCTCGTTCCGCGAGCCGGGAGCCGAAGCATTTATTTAGCACTTCACGGGCACTGTTCACGCATTGACAACCTATTCAAGAAGTGCAGCATAAAGTGCAGCGTGCGCTTTGTCCCAGCCCACTACTTCTCTTCCACCTGGTGGTGCGATGGGCTCCCTCCCGCGGGGAGAGGCGTGTCAGCTCGCTGCCAGCCCTCAGTAGCATCAGGTGCAAAGGAAAGAGTGGGCTGGTTTAATTCACAGTGAGCCTTCACAAAGCGTTGGACCAAGCAGCGAGCGAGTTCTTTACCAGGTTGCAACCCTAGTTTCGCACTGTGCTGTGAACGCTGCTGGTTGGCGTCGGTTGCGCAGCACCCCGTCCCCATCCAGGTTGTTGGTTGCTGCCCCAGGAGCGCGCCGCCCGAGAAGCAAATAATCTACCGGTCAAAAACGCAAAAACCAAAATTTGCGGCCGCCCCTCGGAATTTGCTGATCAAAATTTGCGCATTGCGGTGCCGGTGGCCCGGATCGGAACCTGTACTTTGGCCCAATAGGGTTCTGTCAGGGTTGCATTAGATCATCACACACACTCAACAGACAAACGAGACTAAACGGCGCCCTTGATCCAGGCGCCCTCCAGAGCATGCCGTTGCCGCGCGCGCGGCAAAGTCAAACCGCGCACCGAAGGCGTCATGATAGCTTACCTCATGATAGCCGATCCGCATGGACCAAGATCATACGCGCGGCGCCAAGCGCCACGCCGCGCGCGAATGCAAGCCCCTATCACTGCGACTCGCGCGTGATGGCGAAGCCCAAGACGCAATGGCCAAAGTCGAGCGCCGCGATGCCGTTCGTGGCTCCGGCCGAGTCGAGGTGGTACCGCTCGTGTATCTCGTAGATCGAGAGGACGAGGAGCGCCGCCCGCGCGCGGGCCGCCGCGGGGAAGAGCGAGTGGCTTGCCGGCGACCACGGCGCCGCCGCCCGCCGGACCAGCGCCGCCGCCTCGCCCTCGCCGCCCGCGGCGCGCCGCAGCGGCGTCGGCTCGCCCGCGTGCAAGCTTGCGCCGCCGCGCAGGAGGGAGGTGGCGCGGGCGGCGGTGAGGGTCTCAAGGTGCGCGAGCGGCGTCCAGCCGCGGCTGGCGACCAGCCAGGCGGCGAGGTCGGTGTGGCCGCGGCTGTTTGCGGCCTCCTCGGGCGTGCCGAAGGGCGTAGCGGCGCGGGAGGCGCCGTAGGAGGAGAGGAGCTTGGCGACCCCGAGGTGGCCGTTGTGGCACGCCGCGAACAGCGGCGTGGCGCCTTGCTCATCGGCCTGGTCGATCGCCGCGCCAGCCTCGAGGAGCAGCCGAACGCACTCGAGCTGGCCGTTCTCGCACGCGATGAACAACGGCGTGGCGCCGTTCTGCTTGGCTTGGTTGACCGCCGCGCCAGCCTCGAGGAGCAGCCGGACGCACTCGGGGTGGCCCTCCTGGCACGCCATGAACAGCGGCGTGACGCCGCTCTCCTCGGCCTGGTTGATGTCAGCGCCGGCCTCGAGGAGCAGCCGAACGCACTCGAGCTGGCCCTGCTGGCTCGCCATGAACAGCGGCGTGGTGCCGTCGTTCATCGCTTGGTTGACCGCTGCGCCGGCGTCGCGCAGCAGCTGGGCGCACTCGAGGCGGCCCTCCTCGCACGCAATGAACAGCGCCGTGACGCCGTTCTGGTTGGCCTGGTCGACCGCCGCGCCAGCCTCGAGGAGCAGCCGGGCGCACTCGAGCTGGCCCTGCTGGCTCGCCATGAACAGCGGCGTGCAGCCTTCCTCATCGGCTTGGTCGGTCGCCGCGCCAGCCTCGAGAAGCAGCCGGGCGCACTCGATCTCGCCAGTCAAGCTCGCAGCACTCAGCGGCGTGGTGCCTTCATCATCAGCCTGGTCGACCGCCGCGTTGGCCTCGACGAGCAGCCGGGAGATCTCGACGTGGCCCTTCTCGCTCGCGATGAACAGCGGCGTGCGGGCTTCAGCGTCTGCTTGGTCGGTCGCCGCGCCAGCTTCGACGAGCAGCCGGGCGCACTCAATCTGGCCCTCCTGGCACGCGATATACAGCGCGGAAGCGCCGCGGCCAGTCGTCGCCCCGACGCTCGCGCCGCCCTCGATCAGCAGCCGCACCGCCTCGGCCTGCCCGTGACGAGCGGCCCAGGTGAGCAGCGTGTCCCGCTTCTCGGTGTCGTGCCGCGCGTCGAGCTGGGCCGCGAGCGACGTGCCGTGCGTCCGCCGCCCGGAGAGGAAGGCGCGCAGCGAGGCCAGGTCGCCCCGAGCCAGGTCGGCGAGCTGGGTTGGGAGGATGGCGCCGCTCATCATGCCGCTCGGGGTCGTGCCGTCCTCCCATCCGCCATCCCTCCACAAGAATTCGCCGGGCCGAACGAACCTGTGATCTGTGATCTTTGAGGGTCCGCCCGCAGGCGCATTTTGTATACCGAGGCGGTGCCCGGTGCCGAGCGCAGGCAGGGCCCACAGGTCGGACCTTAAGACAGCATTGTAGATCCCTGGGCGAGGGTGGTGGTGTGTGTCCCCGTCGGGAGGGGGCTGTCGCAGTGGTGGTCTACCGTCACCCCGCCAGCGGCCCGGCGGGTTCGGCTTAGGCCTCCTCTGTTATTGCAACAGCCCCGTCGGAGGTAGGCCGCTCGTCTAGCCAATCAGCCTTAAGCGAGCGGCCTGGCCGTTGGAATGGCCGGGTGGAGAGAGGGGCGGAGTCGGCTCGGAAGCGCGACTGCAGCCACGAGGACTGCCCGCCCACTCTCGTCGGGTTGAGGGGAGGACGGCTGTCTCTGACGGCGCGAACCGCAGTTACGAGCCGCCCTCCCCCGATGCGGACATGCGGGGGGGGAGGTCAATGACCTGCCTAGTCGCCCGACATGCCAGGCATGCCGACCTTTCGGAGCCCCCCCTCGTACACGTGTGCCGGACATGCGGGGGGAAGGTCTGTGACCTGCCTAGTAAGCCGACATGCCAAGCATGTGCGGCCGTTCGGAGTCCCCCCTTGTAGACGTGTGCCGCTGGGATCATTCCAGTACGCCCGGAGGGCGACGGTCCCCCGGTAGTAGACGTTGGCGCCGAGGAGGGAGGAGTCGCTGAAGGACGGGTAGTCGTCGGTCATGCGGGGGAGGAGGAGTCGGCGAGTAGCGGGGATGAGAAATGCCTGAGAGGGTGGGGAGGGAGGCGTGAGGCGCGAGGTGAGGGGCGTGGGGGCGCGGGGCGCGGGGCGTGCGTGGGTTGCGCGGCGTGAGGCGCAGGGCGTGAGGCGGGAGGGCACGGGGGCAAGGAGTTGTGTGTGTGTGTGTGTCTGTATGTGTGTGTTGGTTTGTTTGTGCGAGGGCTGGGCGGGGCAAGGCAGGGCGGCGGCGAGCGGCGAGCGGCGTCGGCGAGTTCGGCGACGAAGAGAGGCGATGTGGTGACGTACACGGCGGCAGCGTTCACGGCAGCAGCGCCGATGGCGGCCCCGCGCAGCAGCGGCGGCGCCCTGAGTGAGGCAGACTGCCCTCTACAGCCTGCTGGGAATGCTCCCGACGAGCGGCGCGCCATGCGGGGCCGCGGCCCGCCGCGGGCGACGCGGGCGGCGAACCGACACGCGTGTCGCCGGCGTAGACAGCACTGGCGAAGCGAGGCGGCTGGCGCCGGCCCCGGAGGCGGCTGCAGTAAGAGCAGCGAGGCAGAAGTCACTGTCCAAGGCGTACTGAGCAGGCTGCCATCGAGCAGCGCGCCATGCGGGCCTGCCGCCGGCGACGAGATTGGAGAGCCGACAGGCATCGAAGAGGTAGGTACTGAGGAGGGCCATCGCGCCCGAGGCGGTCCGCGCCGGCCCTGCAGGCCGTCACAGAGAGCCTGGCGAGGCTGTACAGAATGCCGAGAGCATACTGGGCAGGCTGCCGTCGAGCGACGAGCCATGCTGGCTCGTCGCAGGCGATGAGGTCGAGGAGCCGATCGGAGCGTCGCAGAGGCTGCCGACCACTGCCGTTCGCCCTCGGGCCCAGGGGTGGAAGGCAAGCTTCCTGGCGTTTCTGGCGAGCGTCCAGACGTCGCAGAGCATCCGGCAGGCGCGCAGCGACCCAAATTTTTGCTCACCGCACGGCCGTGCGAGCCGTCGGTCGGTGGTGATGGTCGGCGTCGGCGCGCGCCGACCGACGCGGCGGCGGTGGGCGTCATGTGGCGCGTGTTGGGACTAGACTGTCCGAATTGCGGCGGACGTCCCTCTCAGTAAAGTTCTTTGTCTAGGGACTGGAACTCGGCAGACGGCACACCGGCACACGGAAAGACGGGGACGTCCCCGCCGGCCTACGCTTTGAGGGCCACCTCTTCCGAGCTGGAGGGAGCCGCGCAGTACGTCCCGTCTTGGGTTCTCACGCACTCTACCCCTCTCCCTCGCTCGCCACCGCGTGCAGCAGCACAAAACGCGCCAACTCAAAGACAGCGCCGTGAGCGTGAGGGCGCGAACCAACTGCAACTCCCCCTACTGCGACTCGCGCGTGATGGCGAAGCCCAAGACGCAGTGGCCAAAGTCGAGCGCCGCGATGCCGTTCGTGGCTCCGGCCGAGGCGAGGTGGTACCGCTCGTAGATCGAGAGGACGAGGAGCGCCGCCCGCGCGCGGGCCGCCGCGGGGAAGAGCGAGTGGCTTGCCGGCGACCACGGCGCCGCCGCCCGCCGGACCAGCGCCGCCGCCTCGCCCTCGCCGCCCGCGGCGCGCCGCAGCGGCGTCGGCTCGCCCGCGTGCAAGCTTGCGCCGCCGCGCAGGAGGGAGGTGGCGCGGGCGGCGGTGAGGGTCTCAAGGTGCGCGAGCGGCGTCCAGCCGCGGCTGGCGACCAGCCAGGCGGCGAGGTCGGTGTGGCCGCGGCTGTTTGCGGCCTCCTCGGGCGTGCCGAAGGGCGTAGCGGCGCGGGAGGCGCCGTAGGAGGAGAGGAGCTTGGCGACCTCGAGGTGGCCCTGGTGGCACGCCGCGAACAGCGGCGTGGTGCCGTCGCTTCTGGCTTGGCTTACCGCCGCGCCAGCCTCGAGGAGCAGCCGAACGCACTCGAGGTGGCCGCTGAAGCATGCCGCGAACAGCGGCGTGGTGCCGTCGTTGCGGGCTTGGTTGATGTCAGCGTCGGCCTCGCGGAGCAGCTGGGCGCACTCGAGGTGGCCGTTCTGGCACGCGATGAACAGCGGCGTGGTGCCGTCGTTGCAGGCTTGGTTGGCCGCCGCGCCAGCCTCGAGGAGCAGCTGGACGCACTCGAGGTGGCCGTTCTGGCACGCGATGTACAGCGGCGTGAAGCCTTCAGCGTCTGCGTGGTTGACCGCGGCGCCAGCCTCGAGGAGCAGCCGAACGCAGCCGATCTCGCCAGCCAAGCTCGCAGCGCTCAGCGGCGTGAAGCCTCTGGCGTTTGCTTGGTCGGTCGCCGCGCCAACCTCGAGGAGCAGCCGGGCGCACTCGAGGTGGCCCTTGTCGCTCGCGACGAGCAGCGCTGAAGCGCCGCCGCAGTCGTCGCCCCGACGCTCGCGCCGCCCTCGATCAGCAGCCGCACCGCCTCGGCCTGCCCGTGCCGAGCGGCCCAGGTGAGCAGCGTGTCCTGCCTCTCGGTGTCGTGCCGCGCGTCGAGCTGGGCCGCGAGCGACGTGCCGCGCGTCCCCTCCCCGGAGAGGAAGGCGCGCAGCCAGGACAGGTCGCCCCGAGCCAGGTCGCGAGGCGGGTCGGGAGGATGACACCGCTGATGTTCAAGCGAATTTTTTCTTTTTATGTCTTTTTTTGTTTCTTGTTTTAAAAAGAAAGCTCATGTCCAGTTGTTATACATCAGGCCAGAAAGAGTCCTCGTCCCATTCCTCGTTTTTAGGCCAGAAAGAAGTTGCCTCCCCGTCTTTTTTGCCTGGCGTTTGTGCCCCGCTTGTGCCGCGTCCCGTGCCCCCCATTTCAACAATTTTTCTTAACAATTTATTTCGATGTGGCGCTCATTGCTCGCCGCTCCACGGCTCTCGACTCCCGCGCCCCCTCCCGCCGCCGCTGCCGCTCGACGCAACCTGCGCGCCCTCGTTGCGCGCTCTCGGAAGGACGTGCCCGAGGGCGAGGCCGCATCCAGCCTGGTTGATGTCGCGGCGGTCTCTGCGCTGCCAAGGCAGGACCCGAAGGCACGCGACATAGAACACTCGTCCATCTACCGGTGGTGCCGCGCGAGCCCATCCATCCACGCGCAGTCCGCGTCGCCCGTACGCCTCCAACCACGTACATCGGGCCTCGCACTTTCAGCGCTGAGACCTCTCCAGCACTCGACTCAGTCGCCTCTTCCAACTGAGTCGCCTCTGCCTCGCCTCAGCTCACCACGCCTCGCCGTCAGGCGGACGTGGAGGTGGAGATCTCGCACTCGACCCTCAACTACAAGGACGCGATGATCGTCCTCGGCCAGAAGGGGGTCGTGAGAGACTTCCCCATCACACCCGGCTCTCCACACGCCGCCGCTCTCCCGGGCGGGCGGGTGGCAACATCGTGAGTGTAGCAGTGGTCAGTATGGTTTGCTACTAGGCATCGACTACGCCGGCGTCGTCGCGCGCTCCTCCTCCCCGCTGTGGCGCGAGGGCGACGCTGTCGTCCTCACGGGCAACAAGGCGCGAGATTCGACGAGATTCGACGAGATTCGATGAGATTCGACGAGATTCGACGAGATTCGACGAGATTCGACGAGATTCCCTTCGGATTCCGTGCTGCCTTTCCACTTTGACGGCAGCGAGACTCGACGAGATTCGACGAGATCCGACGAGATTCTCCGAGATTCACATTTGGATGCCGTGCTGCCTTTTCGTCTTTCGCCGGAATCTCGGGCAATCTCGGGTGATCTCGGCACATCTCGGCTGATCAGGCGGGGCAGTACTTTGACGGCGGCTACGCCGAGCGCGCCACGTGCCGCGCCGAGTGGCTCGTCGCGCTAGAAGTATCTCCCCACACCTCCCCACATCTCCCCACACCTCCCCGCACCTCCCCGCACCTCCTTCCACCTCCCCACACCTCCCCACACCTCCCCGCACCTCCCTGCACCTCCCCACACCTCCTTCCACCTCCCCACACCTCCCCACACCTCCCCGCACCTCCCTGCACCTCCCCACCTCTCCCCACATCTCCCCACACCTCCCCACATCCCCCACATCTCCCCACATCTCCCCACACCTCCCCCACACCTCCCCCACACCTCCCCACACCTCCCCCACACCTCCCCACACCTCCCCACATCTCCCCACATCTCCCCACACCTCCCCACACCTCCCCCACACCTCCCCACATCTCCCCACATCTCCCCACACCTCCCCACATCTCCCCACATCTCCCCACATCTCCCCACATCTCCCCACTCGCTAGAAGCCACATGTGCACGTGCCGAGGCCGTGCCGCCACTACAGCTCTACTCAATCCCCTTCCCCTCTCACCCTGACGGTGCCGTATTCACACCCTGACGGTGCCGTATTCACACCCTGACGGTGCCGTATTCACACCCTCGTGTTCACACCCTCGTGTTCACACCTTGCGGTGCTCACGCGGCCAGGCTGGTCGCGCCGCCGCCCGCCCTCAGCCTCGCGCAGACCATGGCGCGCCGGCGCGGCGGGCGAGCCCTCGGCTGCGGGTGTGAACGGCGTCTCTTCACACGCCCAGCCGTGAACAGGTTCCTGCGTGCGCCGCTTGATCGGGTTGCGGGTGTGGACGGCGTCTCTTCACACGCCCAGCTGTGAACAGGTGCATGCGCCGCTTGATCGGGTTGCGGGTGTGGACGGCGTCTCTTCACACCCCTAGCTGTGAACAGGTCGTCGGCACGGCGGGCGTCACGGCGACCATGTGCGTCGACTACCTGCAGCGCTTTGGCGAGGTCACGCCGTCGCCACATCTCGACCACATCTCGACCACATCTCGCCACATCTCGCCACATCTCTCGCCACACCTCGCCCACACCTCCCCCACA
>NW_005200783.1:83270-84486 GCF_000372725.1 Emiliania huxleyi CCMP1516 | reverse complement strand
CCCCCCCACACCTCCCCCGCACCCCGCAGGTCCAGCCGTCCCACGGCCCCGTCCTCGTGACTGGCGCCGCAGGCGGCCTCGGCCAGGTCTGCTCCAGACTGCTCCAGGCTGCCCGAGATCACCCGAGTTCACCCGAGACTGGCCGAGATTCCTCGAGATTAGCCGAGATCGCCCGAGATCACCCATTATCGCCCGAGATTACTCGAGATCACCCGAGATTCGGCCTCGGCCAGGTCGCCGTCGCCCTGCTGCACGCGCGAGGCTTCGAAGTGGTGGCGAGCGGGGGCAGCTAGATGCGGGAGATCTGGGGGAGATCTGGCGAGATCCGGCGAGATCTCTCAGCAGATCCGGCGAGATCTTGCAGCAGATCCGGCGAGATCCGGCGAGATCCGGCGAGATCCGGCGAGCGCGGGCAGCTAGACGTACTGAGGCGCTCGGGCAATCTAGGGAAAACCTCGTGACATCTCGGGACATCTCGGGACATCTCTGGCCATCTCGGATCACCTCGAGTTATCTCGGGTCACCTCGAGTCATCTCGCGTCATCTCGGGTCATCTCGGTTCATATCTCGGTTCATCTCGGTTCATCTCAGGCACGGGTCGTGCGGAGGCGCTTGGAGATCACTTGCGCGCCCTCGGCGCCAGCGACGTGGTCGGCCGGTTGCAGCCCGAGCCGAAGCCGCTCGGGAAGCAGCTGTGGGCTCGCGCGCCGTAGAAGCAGACCTAGTCTGACCGGCGCTCGGGAGATCTGGGGAGATCTGGGGAGATCTGGGGAGGTCTGGGGAGGTCTGGGGAGATCTGGGGAGATCTGGGGAGATCTGGGGAGATCTGGGGAGGTCTGGGGAGATCTGGGGAGGTCTGTGGAGGTCTGTGGAGGTATGGCGTCGCCCGCAGCTGCCCCAGCTCACCTAGCAGCAGTGAGGAGGAGAGCGCATGGGCCCGGAAGGCCCGGAAGGCTCGGGTCGGGCCAGGGGTGCTACCCTCAAGACGACACGTCACGGGCGCGCCTCGGCGAGGCATCGCACCCCTCCACGCGGTGTGGAGCTCGCGGCAGCTCTCGGCCTCGGCGGACGGGTCTCGGCTCACCTCTCGGGCGCGATCTCGGCTGATCTCGGCTGATCTCGGCTGATCTCGTCTGATCTCGGCTGATCTCGGCTGATCTCTCGGGCGCGATCTCGGCTGATCTCGGCTGATTTCGGCTGATCTCGGCTGCCTCGG
>NW_005200783.1:82095-83170 GCF_000372725.1 Emiliania huxleyi CCMP1516 | reverse complement strand
CATATCTCCCCATGGCCATGTGTTCGTGGCCTCGTGCTATCTCCCCACATCTCCCCATATCTCCCCATATCTCCCCATATCTCCCCATATCTCCCCATATCTCCCCATGGCCATGTGTTCGTGGCCTCGTGCTATCTCCCCACATCTCCCCACATCTCCCCATATCTCCCCATATCTCCCCATATCTCCCCATATCTCCCCATATCTCCCCATGTCCACGTGCTCGTGGCCCTCGTGCTCACACAACAGCACAGCCCTTGGCCCGAGATCGCGCGGCAGCACACAGCGCCAGCCAGACACGCGCAACACACGGGGAGATCTGGGGAGATCTGGGGAGATATGGGGAGATCGCCAGCCAGACACGCGCAACACAGCACGGGGTGGGTCCCACGGAAGGCCAGCGCGACAGTCGCCTCTCTATGGAAGATGGGCTGTGGGCTGTGGGCTACGAGCTCGTGTGTTCGCTCACGCGGCGGTCTGAGCACACACACGACATGGGCCCACCTCCCCCTCGCATTCGCGCGGAAGCTTCCGCGAACTCTCCGCGCGCGACGGTGCTCCCGCCCCTGATGGTTGGCGCGCGGCTGTAGGCTGGCGTCGTAGACAGCGTGGGCGGCGCCACGCTGGCAGCAGCGCTCGCGCAGACGCGCTATCGCGGCGCCGCCGCTTCGCCAGAGAGGCAAGCGCTGTTTCCCCTCTAGCAGCAGCGCGCGCGGCGTATTTCTTTCTTAGGCGCCGTCGCCTCGCCGGGTGTCGCGGGAGGCGGCGGGCAGTCGGCGAGGGGTGCAGCCGGAGATTGTGCGAGATTGACCTCCCCCCCCGTGTGGGCGAGGCTAGGCGGCGAGCTAGCGACGAGCGTCTACCCCTTCATCCTGAGAGGCGTGCGGCTGCTCGGCGTCGACCAGGTGGGAGATAATGGGAGATGTGGGGAGATGTGGGGAGATATGGGAGGCTGTTCGGCGTCGATCAGGTCGCCGCAACGACTCTCTCCACCCAACCCCACCTCGCCCCACCTCACACCCACCGCTCCTCGCCTCTCCTCTCCTCACCCCACTCCGCCTCCCCCCCCCCCCCC
>NW_005200783.1:67484-80711 GCF_000372725.1 Emiliania huxleyi CCMP1516 | reverse complement strand
GTCCTCTAGCAGGGCTCACAATGACCCTATAGTGTGGGGGTGTTCCTGGCGAGTTGTGATGAGTAGAATTAGACTAGCCAATACTATTTTGAAGTTCATATATGAAAATACCAATTGCCTATGTGCACGTCTCCGCGGCGGCGGCCCGGAGGGGGCCCAGCGGAGCGGTCAGAGCAGCACTGCGCCGGCCGGCGAGCGACTCTCGACTAAAGAACGGGCTCTATTGAACGGCCTCAAGGTGCTCTCTAGGGCTGCCCTATTCCGCTCGCCCGGCTACGACGCGGCGGCAGCGGCGATGGCCGCGGGGTCGGCCCGGGCCGAGCGTTTTTGATCTCTGGGTGAGTGGGCGCCCGCCCGACTAGGTCCAGCCCTGGGTGGCGCAGATCTGACGTTTTGTGACATCGTCAGATCGGTGTTTTTCTCGTTGTTTTGTCGCTCGCTCCGCTCGCCACCGTTCTCCGGCCATGGCCAGTACCCCGCGTCTCAGTGAGACGCGGGGTACCATCCAACTCCGGTCGACGGGCTCGAATGCGCTCAGCCTCAGGAGGGACAAAACCGCGCGAATTCTGCACGCCTCGCTGCACCGCTGGCTTGACTGAATCAGGCAGCAGCAGGCTGCTGCTGCTGCCACAGCAGCAGTCTGCTGCGGCCCTAATACGCAAGTTGATGACTAGCAGCACTGCCGGGGGCATACGAGCCGCCACAGCCGGTGTGCGGCCGTGCACTGCCACCTGCCCGCGGCTACGCACAATGTGCGCTCGCATTGGATGAGCCCTGCTGATGGACCTGCATCGCCTAGCTGCACGAGAGCAATGCCGCAGGCAGTGGCCGTGGCATACACTGCGAGCACACTTGGTGCAGCTGCGAGGTGCAGCAAGAGCACGTCGTTCCTGCCTCTGATGCCACTCTCGCGGCTTGCAGCGCGTCACTCGCGCATGCTCTCCAGGAGCTATGGCGGGCGCGTGTGTGGGGCTGTAGCCTGTGTTTGGCCGGTTCTGACCCGTTTACTATCAGTATCATGTCCGGGCCACAAAATATCGCACACGGGTAGCGGCTCAGGGGCCCAGTAAGTCGCGGAATCGCCAAATGTCACAACCTGCGCCACCCAGGGCTGGACCTAGTCGCCCGCCGCCTCTGAGGGGTCCGGGCCCCCTAGACTTAAAACAAAAACAAAATCGAGAAGCAGTCAAAAACAGCCTGCGAATGCGGCGCTGCGTCTCGCGCCTTGGGCTGGGTTCCAACTCTTTACGGGGTGTGGTAGGATTGCATCGATCCGCGGCGTGCTACCTCTCTGTACAGTCGCAGGCTTATAAAAATTTTCCTGGGAGGAGCTGGCATGATGGCGACCGCACAGCTCTCTCCCGGCGTCGCCTTGCTGTAGCCGGCGTTGCTGTGCCGTCGCATGAGACTCATGTAGTTACCGCACATCGACGTCCAGACAGATGCAGAGTCTCATATCTCTTGCTACTCATGTTACAGTAGTCTGCTTTCCGTTTGCGTGTCACTTTTCTCACAGAACCTTACAGATTTATCGCTTTGATGTGTGTCACTTTTTCAATATCCGATCGCTTCGCGCATATCGCGGGCCGGTAGTGATGGCTCAACGAGACACATTGCAATAGGTCTAGGGTACCCAAACTCCGGGCCGGTGTGCGGGGAGCGAACCTTGACGACCGCCCAGAAGCTTTCTGAGCGAACCAATCGGGCCAGGATCATCAGCATATGTCCCCTCCACAACATCGTGGGCGTTTGAGCGGTATTTGAGGAGCACCGCGACTCTGAAGTTCGGCCGGGCGGTGCCTGACGAGGGATCTCAGGACCGAGCTTCTCCATGATAGTTCAAGGCGACGCAACAAGCTCGCCGCCTGTGACTAACCTCGTGGCTTCTACCCTTGCTGTGGCGAGGCGCGATCGGCCTCTCCCAATTCTCTTCTAGGGAGACGGGCATCACCACCCCGCAGAGGCGGTTGCTGGTGATGGCAAAACAAAACGATGCGCCCTCCCTCCCGACCCACGGGAGCTTACTTGGCCTGGCCTGCCACTGTGCTATGCTCTTTCTCTTGCGAGAGCCTTTCGTTGTGAAATTCTCTTCTCGCATAAGCTTCTCTATGCTCTTTCTCTTCTCGCATAGCTTCTCGGCAGCGCCCACTCTTCCTGGACTTTGCGTGACTTCTCCACCTTCTGGAGTCCACGAAGACGCCATCTATTCTTCACCATACTCGTCCCCCTTTCTTTCTAGCTCGCCGTCACGCGCGAGCGGGATGAGTGGGTGTTTGTGCGCGCGCGTGCAATTGAGCTTTACATCCCGACTATAATTGAGCCAACTATGCAACCCATTGTGGCTACCTTCTACATTCACCCAGGGTGGGCTTCGGGGGCATGGACCCGAGGCGAAGTCAAGGCCCTTTCGGCTCGAAAATCAAACAAACCCAATGAAATATTACACGAGACTGAGGAAGACGAATACGGCGCAACCGGCGCCCACGATCGTGCGTGCGCAGAGGAGCGCCGACACGATCCGCATCCGGACTTTGAACGCGCATGCGAGGCTCGAAACTCCATGGGGGCAGAACAACTCCGCGCTGTGCACTAGGGCGGAGAGGCTCGCCAGCGGTTGGAGCGACGAGATCGCGCGGCGTCCGGAATGGGGCGGGGCGAGGGCGAGGGCGAAGGGGGGGCGACAGGGCAAGTCATGCGGTCATAAGTAAATGCCCGGAGGCGAGGGCGCGTGCGGCCGCAGCGACGCCCCCGCTCCCGCAGGGCGCACAGGAGAGCAAGGAGGACGGCGGGCCTCAGATGAGGGAGGCGACGCAGTTGCACTGTGCGCCCGCCAGGCTGAGCATGCCCGCCTTGCCCATCGCGTTGTCTTTGGTGGCGACGACGTACTCGGTGGAGACCGTCTTGAGCGCCTGTCCACACACACAAAATATGAGGTGCGTGTTTCGTCTTAACCTCGAGAAGTGGCCCGTCTTGAGAGCCTCCGTGACCGAAAGGGTGCCGAGGGCGGACGACTTGCGGCCGGAGAAGGGGAGGTAGTCGGGGCCTGCAGTACGAATACGAGGGTGTGAGGACGGTATCGTGCCCCGCGTGTTCGGAGCGACGCGTGAGCACAGGGGGTACGAATACAATGAACACACGCTGAGACGAGGAATGCAGCGGAGTACGTGCCCTCTCGAGCGCTAGTCGGGGCGCGAGTCTCCGTGTTGAGCTTCTAGGATTCGACGCCGCGCTGGCACTGCGCGTTGATGTTGACGCGTCCGACTGAGTTTGCGAGGGCGTCGAGCAGCGGCGCGCACTTGACGACGTCGCCGGCGAAGACCGAGGCCTGCTGCCCAAACGTGGACTGCGCGAGGTAGGCGTACACGTCGTCGAGCTCGCGGAAGGGGACGACGGGCACGAGCGGTCCGAACTGCTCCTCGTGCCAGACCCGCATCTTCTCGCTCACCTGCGTGTTGCAGTCACCGGGGCGCGCTCTCGTGGGTGGGCCTAGGCAGGGCAGGTGGGGGCGGGGGGCGCTCCCATCTCTCCTGTGCTAAAAGGGTGACTGCCCCTTCCCATAGTCTCGGAAGGGGGGGGGGGGGGGGGCTCAAGCTAAGCTGTTTGATTCTCGGGGGGGGGGGGGGGGGGGGGGGGGGGCCTAACATTAAATTTTTTTTTTTTCCCGGGGGGGGGGGGGGGGGGGGGGTCTTGGACCTGCACAATCTGCTCGCGAACCGTCTTCAGCTCCTGTGGGGGTTGGGTACCAGGAGTCAGCGCACGGCGGAGAGGGGGGCGGCCGGGGGCGGCGTGGGCGCCTTGACGAGCTCCTCGATCTTGGCAATCCGGTGTTCTGGCGTGGCGAGCGCCCACTCGCCTAGAGGCGTGTCTCGGACGCGTCCGGGACGTGTCCTCGAGAAGGGCGCCGGCCGAGAGGAAGGGGGGCTCGCCGCGGCCGTGGCTCCACGATGCGACGGCCGCGTCGAGGGCCTTGAGCGACGCCGCCTCGTCCATCCGAGCCTGCCGCGGGGAAAAGGGGAGCAGCGGAGAGGGAGGGCTGAGAGGGGAGGGCTGAGAGGGCGAGGCTTGAGGTGGCGAGGAGGGCAGCGGCGGGGCATGAGCGGGCCGCTCCTCCCCGAGGGCGACGCGAGAGGGTGGTGAGCGGGAGATGGCGGACACGCCTGGTAGCCGATGAGCACCTTCTCCTCCGAGCCGGCCGCCTGCGCCGGGTTGAGCCGGTTGAGAGCGAGTGCACGCTCGGCGAGCAGCCGAGGTGGGGTGAGTGGCGAGGGGAGTGGCGTGGGCCGGTGGGGCGGAATCGCAGCGGCGAGGAGATGTGTGTCACGGGTAGGGAGAGTCGAGACCGGCGATGTCTGGGTGGCGGCTGGCTGTGACTGAAGTGTGTGCTGACGTGGCGCTATGGCGGCCGCAGAGAGAGAGAGAGAGAGAGTGGCGCTTGACGGCTACGGAAGCTGCTCGGAGGCTAGCACACGATGCGTGTGCGGCAGTGCGAGTGTGGGTGAGGTTGGCGGGCTCACCTTGAAGATGGGTGCAAACACCTCCTGCACTGGGCCGGTCCACGGCTCGACCTTGCCGTTGCAGAGGACCTTGCGGCCGTCGACAAACGGCGGAGCGGTGGCGTCAGCGATTGGCGGCGAGAGGGTCATCCTGTGGCGGCGTAGGTGGGGCGGAGGGCGTCAGTCGCTGTTTGGTGGGCCGGGGAGGAGGTTGGGGTACAGCTGGTGCCTTCGATCAGATCGGGAGCACCAACGATGGTCCAGATTCTACGAATCCAGTGAAAGTTCTCGGAAAATTCCCTTTCCAAAAATACGAGGGAAGGAAGAACGGGGCCGAGCCGCACGACGAGAGCCGCCCCTCGCCGTCGATGAAAACGCTGCGCTGCATGCCTGCCGCAGCCCTTGCTGGCGGGTTGAACTCGCGCAGCAGCGCAGCAAAGCACAACCACGGCACGGCGCAGCCCTCGCCCACACTGACTGGCTGCGCCGGCCGGCAGCTCGAAGCCGCGCTCTCGCGCCCACAAGCGGATGCCCTCCTCCACGAGCGAGGAAGGAGCGGAAGAGCAGCGAGACGGCCGCGACGCGAGCGATGTCGATCGATGGGGCTGTGGCAGCGGGAGAACGCACACGAGGGGCCGATCGAACTTTCGGAGGAGGAATCCGGCCAGCACGGGCACAAGAGCAAGAGGGGTACCCGGAGAATCCCCAGCTGCGGAAACGTAGTGTCGCTCAAGAGGTGCGATGCGACGGTGTATCTCATTCACTTTATGCCACCGTTGCATATCCGGATATGCAACGGTGGCATAAAGTGAATGATACACCGTCGCAAAACTGCATTCCTGGGTCGTCCTGCGGAGATGCATCCGGTTTGGGTACCGGCGGATAGCAGGTGAACGCTAAGGTGGGTTTCGAACCAGTGACAACGCCCGTCTGGGTTTTTTGCGCCGAGTCGACCTGCGGGATTCGAACTCGAGACCCAATGCAGTTTTGCGACGGTGTATCATTCACTTTATGCCACCGTTGCATATCCGGATATGCAACGGTGGCATAAAGTGAATGATACAGATACTGGAAGCGGACCCCGTTAGCTCCGAGTGGTGGGGGGTCCGTTAGCTTCAAGACGTCCGTTAGCTCCGAGTAGAGGGGGCGTTCTGCAGTTAAGGGGAAACCTCGGAGACCGGTGTTTACTTTACGGCCCTTGCCCTGCGAACGCGCACCCCCAGGGCTAGGGCTCTCTTGCCCGCAACCCGATGCCAATCATCCGGCCCGCTGGGTGCGCTTCTTACGAGCTCCCCGGCCCTGGATGTGCGGTTGATAACTGCACTCCAAGTGCTCCAAGTGCTCTCTCACAGCACACTGGCACGACAAGGGCGCGGACTGGCGCGGACTGGCACACACACCGGCTCACCGAAGCTAAGAATTCAGTGCCCGACTGCCACCGCGACTGGCTCGGGCTGCGGAGAGTGCTCGGCTTGGCCTGGGCCTCGCGTGCAGCCGCTACGCCGCCGGTGCGAGCGGATGCGCCAGTCGCCTCGGCCGGCGCGGCGAGAGGAGGTGGAGCAAGCATCGGGAGCTGAGCTTGCGGGCATCGCGGCGGCAGCGGCCCGAAGCTGGACCGCCAGGCTGGAAATAGGCAAGCCCAACCAAGAGGTCGGTCGACCAGAAGAAAAACTCACAGAGCTCGACGCCCTCACGCCCGAGTTCGCCGCCTGAGCCTTAGCCGCGCCGGAGAGGTCTCTGTTCCGAGTCTCCAGAGCCGGCCGCCACCTGCCCCGCGTCACAGTCTGGCCTCCCGAGCTCTTCGCCTGAGTGCACGCAAGGGTGTGTATCGGCCTTTCGACGACCGTGTGTGCCTCGCGGCTTCCGAGCGGTACCCGCCCCCTGTCCGGTCTGCTGCAGTGCTGGGCTGGAGCGACGCCTGGACACAACGTGAGTGAGATAAACGGCATAGATTCTTCAGATAAAAAATACACAACTCTTTTGTCTTACCAGCCTGCGAGGTAGGTTCGACCTTTCGAGCGCACTTTGGGGTCTTTGCGCTCAATCCACCTCTCTTTTTTGTAGGAAAATGCACGACACACACAGCTAAAGTATAGCTCTGTCCCGGGATCTGAATTTCTGATCCATGCGCTTTGCCGTATATTATATGGTGAGTCGGCCGCTCTCGGCCACACGGCGCCCGCCTCGTCCCCAAGCGCGAATGAGCGGGCACGACCAGGGAAGCAAGTTCACCTGCAGCACCGCAATGCCGTGCCCCGGCTGCGGCCCGTGCTTCGCATCGAGTGCATCTAGCAGTGCCGCCTGGCCCGCGAGGCCGATCCGATTGAAAAAGGCGTTCACGCGACATCCCTGACCCGCGGCCGGGAGGGCAGCCGCGAGTGCCATCGCGCCCTCGTCGCTCACGTCACAGAACGCCAAGCTCAGCCCATGCGACGGCTTGCCGGTCGACAGAGCCGCAGCTAGCGCCACTGCCCCCTCGTCGCCAATAGGCGTGGCAGCGACGTCGAGCGTCTGCAGCGCCGGCGCCACGCCGCGATGGAACACGCCGCAGAGCGCGCCGACGCCGCGCGCGCCGAAGCGGTTTGCCGCTACGTAGAGAGCCTCAAGCACCGGGAGCGCGCCGCCCTCGAGCCCTGCCGCAAGCTCCGCCACGCCCTCGTCGTCGAGGCGATTCCCAGCTACGACGAGGGTCCGGAGGCTCTCGCAATGATTCAGCGCCTCCGCCAGCAGCGCAGGGCTAGTCCACGCGTCGCCACGCACGAGCGGCAGCCCCGTGTAGTCGAGCTTCTCGACCGTTCCCAGCACTGCCTTCGCCGTCTTTTCGTAGAGCGCGAGCACGGTCGTCGAGTCGGCGCCGTTGGTGAAGCGGCAAGTGGCGAGCAGCGTCGCCATGCGCTCCGGAGTCGCGGGGAGCCGCCGCTGAGCGCCGCCGTCGTCGCTGGCGACGTCGATGACGAGCTTCCACTTGGCAAAGCCCAGCGAGGAGGGCTTTGCGCCCAGCTCTGCCGAGCAGCGCTCGAATGTCGTCCAGCCGCGAGTGTCGTAGGTCCGGCTCCGGTCAAAGCCGGCGGGCAGCTCGTCGGGCAGCTGCGTGAGCAGCACGACAGTAACCGAGGCGTGCGCGTACCAGAGGTCCTAATGCGGAATGTAAGGCCAACGTGCCGTGAGAGCGGTGCATGTTGTGGCGCTATCGGGCTGGGAAACGGGCTGGCGTGTGCTCACCATCGTGTTTTCCAGCATGCGACCGAAGGCGGCCTTCTCTTCGCCCGACCGGCTCGCCTCATACGCGCGCCGCTCGGCAAATAGCGCCGGATCCCTCTGGTAGCCCGAGGACCAGTCGAGGAACACGCCCTGCGCGAGGCAGGAATGAAGTGACGGTGAGGAAGAGAGTGGCGATAGGCAAGGCGCCTCACCATGTCCGAGAAGCCGTAGTCGCGGCACGCGCCGAGCAGGCCGCGCCCGCCGTAGAGGCCCCGCTGCTTGCGGGAGAGCAGCTGGAGCTGGCGGCCCTCCCGATCTGGATGCGCGGCTTCGAGCCAGCAGTAGGAGACGGAGATGATCGGGAGCAGCCCGTCGGGGTTGCGCTTGCGGCCGAAAAAGCTCGCGAGCCAGCCGAGCAAGGACGAGAGGGAGGGCTCCTTGATGAATCGCTCAATGGCCTCCTCATGTCCGACGGAGTTGAAGCCGCGCCTGGCGCCTTGCTCGATCCGCCTCAGCTGAGCAGAGCTTAAGAAGGCCTCCTCTGGCAGGTCCTGCCGCCGCGGGAGCACGCCGCCCCGCTCTGCCAGCGCAATGAGCCAGTTCAGACTGATCAGCCGCACGTCTCCCGGTCGGACCTTCTCGCCGTCGCCCTCGAGGGCAGCCCAGACGAAGGCGTGCTCGCGGTAACGGGCCCCGTCGTCCGTGCTCTGAGCCGCGGCCATTCGAGGTGCTGATGCAACGCAAGGCGCCTCGCGGTAGCGGGCGCCGTCGTTGGTGTTTGCGCGCGGCCGCTCGCGAGCGTGAAGACCGGCCTCGGTGTCGGGGAGCGTTGGCTCGCGGTTCGGGAGCTGTGGGGCGCGCCGGCAGAGGCTGTAGACGGCGAGGATGAGGGGATTCCGGAGGAACAGTTGCTCGAACAGCAATGTCGCTAAGAGTAAGACGGCGATTGGCAGGTCGACGAAGAGCACCATCGGAATCAGATATGGAAGGCGACCCAAGGCGAGGTGGGCGGGAGGCATGCCGACACCACTGTCGGAGCTGCAGAGGCCGAGCGCGATAAATGGCGAGGAAACGAGAACGATGACTGGAAGGATAATCAAACAGAGTGCTAGCCAGAACACGAAGCCCACGAGGGTCTCAACGCACGAGCGCAGCAGGCGGGCGGCCGTCATACACAGCGTCACGAGGGTCTCAAACGAGAGCAGCATGCGGCGCAATCTGGGCAACGTCAAAAAAAAATTCCAGTTTACTTTTTTTGAGCTTTTCTCTTGCAGATTACTGGCTGTGTGTCTTGTGAGCTTGTTTGTGTCTGTGTGTCGCTCGTGCGTGTCGTCATCATCTGTCCCGCGTCCACCCATACCGCGTTGGTGTCCAGTCCGAGCCTGGCTGTTCTTCACCTTTCTACCTACCTACCTACACACACACAATCCAGCTTGCAGATTACTACACACCCACGCAAACCACCTTGCAGATTACTACTCATCACACATTCATGGCAGATTACGCGGAGAGAGAGAGAACGTACGCACATGTCAAAAACACGAGAGAGATCGCAGCGCGGCGTTTGTGAGCCGCTCGAGCGGGCTAAGAGAAGCGCAAGTGGAGATAGAAAGATTACGGTACTGTTTGATTGATGGGAAGGCGAAACACAGTCCGACCCAACGACTGGGACACCAACGCAGTATGCGGGCGTATGGGTGGACGCTAGACGGGCGGTGACGGTCACACAGGAGCGACACACAGAACCACAAGACAAGACACTCAGCCAACGTAGCTGCCACACATCCTGAGCGAACTCCCCTAGTGCGGCCGGACGTACTGTGCGCCCGGGCGTCCCCTACACGGCCAGAGCCCGAATCTGAATTGCGGAGAGTTTTACATGAAGCTTCGACCGCTCGCGTCGCCCGTCCTCGCGCTGCTGCGGCGCCTCAGCCCGCCACCGCCACCGCCGCCGCCGCCCGTGCAGTCACCGCTGTGGGATGGCCTCGCTCCCGCCCTCCTCGCGGTGCTCGTGTGCTGGCTGCTCCCGGCGCTGCTGTACGTGCGCTTTGCGAGGGAGGGCACTGCCACCAGCGCAGGCGCCGGCTCCGCCGCGAGAGCCGGCGCCGGCCGGCACCGCGGCGTGCTGTACGGCTCGCTCTCCTCCTTCCTCTCCGTCACCGCGATGGCCGTCATGTTTCCGTTCATGCAGGTCCGGCGCGACGCCCTCGGCTGTGACGCGCTGTGCCAGGGCGGGCAGACGTCGCTCCGCTCGGCGCTGACGCTGGTCGGCGCGGCGGTGATTGGGCGCGCGTCGGACCGCGTCGGCCGCGTCCCGATGCTCTGGGTCGGGACCGCCGCCTCCCTCGCTTCGATCGTCATTTCGCTGTGTAGTGACTCGCTGACGGGCATGTGGCTCGCCGCCCCTAGAGGCGAAATACGTGTTTCATGTGCCCCGACTAGCGCCCGAGAGGACACGTATTCAGCCGTACTCACGCGGTGCTCTGAACACACTGCACAGTACCGTACTCCCGCCCTGATGTCGGCGTATTCAGCACGTAGGCTCGCCGTTGTCCCGGCCGCGCTGCTCAACCAGAACTTCTCGGTGTGCAAGGCGCTCTTCTCGGACTACATCGACGAGGCGGGCGGCACCGACGCCGACAAGGCCGGCGCCGTCGGCAAGCTCGGCATGGCGGTCGGCTTCTCCTTCATGGTTGGCCCAATCCTCGCGTCGGCGCTGATCTCCGACTACCGCCGGGCGCTCCTCCCCTTCTTATTATTATGATTAGTAGTAGTAGTAGTAGTAGTAGTAGTAGTAGTAGTAGTAGTAGTGGTAGTAGTGTCTCCGACTACCGCCGGGCGCTCCTCCTCTTACTATTCTAATATTACTGTTATTATCTCTGTCTCCGGCTACCGGCAGGCGCTCCTCCTCTCCGCGGCCATCACCGCCGCCTCCTCCGTCTTCCTGCTGCTCCTCCCCACGCCCTCCAGGCTCTCCAGGCAGCAGCGCGGCGGCGGTGGCGGCGGGTCGTCCTCCGCCGGCCTGACTGGCTCTCCTCCCTCCACCCGTCCTTCAGCTGCGCGGCGCGTGTTTCTTTTGTGGACTCGGAGAGCCTCTCTCTCTAGGCTTCCTCTCGCTGCCCGTGCTCAAGCTCCGCGGCGCGCAGCTGCTGATGCTGGTGCGGCTGAAGATGGCGCTCGCCTTCCACATGTTTGCGCCCGTCTGGCAAGTCTCGATACGGGCGCGCTATCTCCCCATATCTCCCCATATCTCCCCATGTCTGGCAAGTCTCGATACGGGCGCGCTATCTAGGATCCGCTCTCTAGGACCCCCTCACCCGCAGGGACACCTCCACCTGTGGCCCTGCACCTAAACCTCCGCCCTAGCACCCTCTCGGAACCCTCTCGGAACCTTCTCGGAACGGGCGCGCTTCAACCTGTCTTCCTGTACTCCGGAACCCCTTTCGGAACCCTCTCGGAACCCCTCTCGGAACCCTCTCGGAACCCTCTCGGACCCCTCTCGGACCCCTCTCGGACCCCTCTCGGACCAGGCGCGCTTCGACTTTGGGCCGCGCGACCACGCGCAGTTCATGGGGCTCGTGGGGCCTAGAAGCGGAAGATCTCCCCACATCTCCCCACACCTCCCCGCATCTCCCCATATCTCCCCGTATCTCGGGCCCTAGAAGCGGAAGATCTCCCCACATCTCCCCATATCTCCCCGTATCTCGGGCCCTAGAAGCGGAAGATCTCCCCGCATCTCCCCACACCTCCCCACATCTCCCCATATCTCCCCGTCTCTCGGGCCCTAGAAGCGGAAGCTCTCCCCACACCTCCCCGCATCTCCCCACACCTCCCCACATCTCGCCACTCGCTAGAAGCGGAAGATCTCCCCACATCTCCCCACACCTCCCCACATCTCCCCATATCTCCCCGTCTCTCGGGCCCTAGAAGCGGAAGATCTCCCCACATCTCCCCATATCTCCCCGTATCTCGGGCCCTAGAAGCGGAATCTCTCCCCGCATCTCCCCATATCTCCCCGTCTCTCGGGCCCTAGAAGCGGAAGATCTCCCCGCATCTCCCCATATCTCCCCGTATCTCGGGCCCTAGAAGCGGAAGCTCTCCCCACATCTCCCCGCATCTCCCCGCCGCACTGGATTCGGTACTCTGGAGGTGTGGTACCCCGCAGGCTTGTCGGCCTGACCTACGCGCTCTCGCAGGGGTTCATCGCGAAGCCGCTCGTGCGATCGTTCGGCGACAAGGCGCCGCTCGGAACCGCGGCGGATCTCGGCAGATCTCGGCGGATCTCGTGCGGATCTCGGCGGATCTCGGCGGATCTCGTGCGGATCTCGGCGGATCTCGGCGGATCTCGGCGGATCTCGCTGAATCTCGCTGAATCTCGCTGAATCTCGAGGTGTCTCGGCTGCTGCTCCTCTGCATCCTGGTCCTCGGCGGCGCTCGGCCGCTCGCGCTCTACACGCAGTCGGTGGGGGTTGTCTACGCGTGCTACTTGCCATTATTAATTATTATTAATTATTGTTAATTATTATTCAGGTGGGGGTCGTCTACGCGTGCTACGTGCCGATGGTGAGTGTTATGGGGTGTTTATGAGCAGCCAGCCATAACAGCCATAACACCTGTTATGGCCGCTCCCATAACCTTGTCTGGGGCCATAACAGAGGGCCCAAGACCAAGTCCTCTCTGACGGCACTGGGCTCACACTCCTCTGCACTCGGCGGTGAGCACCGCAAGCGCCCATCTCTCCATCGTCATTCAAAGAGTGGATGATCAACAGGTGGTTGCACTCGGCGTGATGAACACCGCAATCACGACGGCGGCCTCGCGGCTGGCGCAAAAGGAGCGGCGGGGCGGCTCTTACGGCCGCGTCCCTCCCCCCACATCTCCCCACGTCTCCCCGCACCTCCCCCACCCCAGGAGCAGCTGGGCGGCTTTTACGGCGTGATGGAGTCGGTCGAGAATGTGGCAGGCTCGCACGCACACACACACACACACACACACGCACACACACACGCACACACACACACACACACGCACTCACGCACTCACGCACACACACGCACGCACGCACGCACATCCCCCCACATCTCGCCCACATCTCGCCCACATCTCGCCCACATCCCCCCACACCTCCCCCACATCTCCCCCACACCTCCCCCACACCTCCCCCACACCTCCCCCACACCTCCCCCACACCTCCCCACACCTCCCCCACACCTCCCCCACACCTCCCCCACACCTCCCCCACACCTCCCCCACACCTCCCCCACACCTCTCCAGGCATGGTCGGCCCTGCGCTCGGCGGGCTGCTGGCCAGGGTGGACGGCTTTCCCGCCACCCTGGCCGCCGTGGTCTGCTTCTACGCGGTGCAAGACTCCCCGAGATTGGCCGAGAGCCCCCGAGAGACGTCGCAGCGGCCTGCTTCTACGCGGTACCCTCCTCCTCGCAGGGTTCACACACCCTTGGGGGTAGGGTACCCTACCCAACCCGCGGCACCGACGAACCCGCAGGCCGCCTTCGTGCTCGTCGCACTCTTCTT
>NW_005200783.1:66053-67384 GCF_000372725.1 Emiliania huxleyi CCMP1516 | reverse complement strand
GATGCCGCCGCGACCGTCCGTCGGGGCGCTACCCGCCCACGCGTCCCCGGCGGCGGCGAGGATGACTGTGCGTGGTTCGCTGGTCCGATCGCGCCCGTCGGAGGCGCGAAACGAGGCCAAGCTGGAGTGACGGCGGCGGCAGCGGCGGCGGGAGTTGCGGCAGCGGAGGGGGCGGGGACGCGGTCCTCCCGACGGCGGCTCTGTGTGCGGGCGGACTGATGCCTCTGTCACGTGCCTTGGCTGTGGCTGGCCCCCTGGCCCCCTGGTCTTGCTTGGCCTGTCTCCGGACGAGGAGTACGAGGCCATGCGCCGCGGGCCCGCGGCGGCAAAATTCTGGGGGAGTTTTTTTGTCCTACTCCAGCCCTAAAGTAGTGTGTGAAGACTGAGGTGAACGCATCTCAGAGGGCTGCCTGCCCAAAGTCGCCTCGAAGGAACGGCTCGGCTCTATGCGGTCACGCGGCCCTCGCCGCTCGCGCTGTGCGCCCGCGGATAGAGGGAGCGGACCGTGAGTTGAGGAAATCGGCGGCGCCCCAGCGTAGAGGGCCTTGTGTAGCCCTCCTTTTGGTATATATAGAAATCGGGGGGACGCGACCCACTTCGCCACAGACGGTCCCGCGCCTTCTCGCCGCTATGACGGCCACACGGCCGCAGCTCGTGTGCGTGTGGCCGTCTTTGTCCGGAGTGAATACTCCAACGCGCTCGTCGGTGACCGGTGTCCCCCAACCTGCGCCGCGCTGCCTCGGCGAACCTCGACAGCGCTTTCGGTGGCATGCAGCTCTTTGCGACAGAAGCCTGGAGAGCAGCTCCTCTGCTGCTCACACACTCTGCACAGTTGACACAGCCTACTGTGCGGCTGCCACAGCTGTCACAGCGATGGGCTCGCCCTCACTGGCCCTCAGTCACTTGTGCTGCGGCTTGATGTGTGAGCGACACTGCTCGGCGACTGCCGGCACACTGTGAGACCATGGGTGTGAGGTTAAACCACGCTACCAGCGCTTGGTCACATCGGCCCCGAGGTCAGATCCATCTACTCTGTTGATGACAAGACTTGTCTACTGGCTAAAGCCGAGCAGGAGGGCCCAGCGCACAACCCCTGGTCAACTCAGGGTCCACACCCCGTAGGCGCCGCCCCGTTCCCCCCGCCCCGCCCCCCGCCGCCCCCCGCCGCCCGCGCCCCCCGGGGCCCCGGGCCTTGGGGCGTGGGCACTAGCGCCGTGGCCGTGCGCCCGTGTTGCGTGTAAGGAGCGTAGATAAGCCGAGCGATGGCCTGATATGTTGGCCCGCGCGCTCGGCGCCCCACACACCGCACACACACACACAGGTCCTCGCCC
>NW_005200783.1:30030-65953 GCF_000372725.1 Emiliania huxleyi CCMP1516 | reverse complement strand
GGCACAGCCAGAGAGGAGACACGATATTGTCTCCCGGATTTCTCTTTTCGGTGGCTCGCCCCCCAAGTTGCCACGGTCTGAGAAGAGGTAAAAGAACAACGGGCTCCTTCACGCACCATCAAGCGAGACCTGAGCGAGACCCTCTCCCCTGGGGGTTTGCTCGCGGTCCCTCTCTTCACCGGGACGGTGCGTGGCGGCGGCAGGCGGCGACTGCCGTTCGAGAAGGTGCCCCGCCGGGGCGCCGGCCGGGGAAATACACACCACGCGGCCCCCTCCCGAGTCTGCATCTGCTCCCCCCGCGCCCCCCGCCGTCCCCTCCCAGGGCGAAAGGCGACGTCCCTCTCTCGCGCCGCGTCACTCTACCATGACCGTCGGAGGAGCGTCTTGCGACGGAGGAGGGTGTGTACGGTCAGGATATCGATGGCGGACAGCTTGTTGAAGTGTGTGGCTCGCACCATCCAGCGGTTCGTCTTGCTCCCGTTGATGCGAGCCGCCAGGAGGTCCTCGACGACTGTGTGGCTCATGGAGACGTGGCGGGCGGGCCATGGCTCGGGACGCATGTCCGGATTGCGCCAGTAGTCACTCGTGTTGTCCACGGCAGTGTGAGGCAAGCGGATCCAGCCCTCAGCAAGCCGTATACACCCGCCAAGCCACGAATCGCCCCAGCCAACTTGCGTTGGCTTGCAGCGTGCAAGGCTACCGTACGCTCGAGTGAAGGCGGCTCGATTGAACAGAAGGAAGTCGCGCTGAACGAAGTCGCCATACTCGTCCCCCCTCACAATCCCGCAGTAGTGGTGCTCCCTCGCCTGCGGCGCAAGCCTCGCCTCGATGACCCGGCGCACCGCCGGCAGCTCGACGTACGAGTCGTCCTCCGCCAGCAGCAGCCAATCGCAGAGGTTGTCCTTCACAAAGCGGTCGTGGATCTCCCGCAGTAGCCACTCGGTCCGAACGGGTGCCTCGCGACGCTCCAAGAGGGACGTGCTGCCGTTCAAGATCACGAGCTGATCGTTGCGTATCGATTGCGCTTGCATCCCGGCCGCCACCTGCTCTTGCATCCCCGTCCTAAAGTGAGGCCGCAACACGCCCATCGCCCGCGCATGCAGCGCAGACATTGTCTCCGCCACCATCGCACGGTCAAAAAGGTTGGAGATGCCATGCGCGCTCATGACATAGTGGAGGCTTGTGTTTGGAGGCAGCCACTCGCGCCGACCCCATGAGCTGCTCACAGCGACGAGCCGCTCAAAGTATTCGCTCTTATTTGCCTCGCCAGCCACAAAGACACAGAGCTGGCCCGCGCTGCTCGCCGGCATTGACGACGGACGCGCAGCCGCGCTGCTCGCCGGCATTGGAAAAGACGGAGAGGGACCCGACCGGCGGGGCGGCAGCGTTGCGGACTCTCATCCTCTTTTCCTTTTGCGTGACACAAGTTTCCCTTGCAAAAGGTTCTTAGATTTTAACACGGTGTTTGTAGGGTGTTTCTTTCTTTTGCTGAGAGAGGGTTCCCATTGAGTTTCAAGCTGTGCGGTCGGTTGCCAACTGAGCTGATCTGCCTCCTGACTGAGTCCTCGGGCTCGGGAACCGTACCCATACTACTCAAAAGTACAATATCTACCACAAAGCACCACTAGCGATTTCGCGCGGAGGGCGTAGTGAAGCGCTGGGGGTTCCCGCGCGCCCGCCCGCGCCCGGACCCGCGCGCCCCCCCGCTGCGCCCGCGGGCTCCGGATGCGCCGCCCTCCGTCTCCTTCTTCTCGATGGCAGTCCGCGTGTGCTTGTCGACGGGTCGGCGGCGTGGTCGAGGGGAAGGTCGCCGGCGGCCGCAACTCCGCCCCCGCCGTCGCTCCGCCGGCTCTCTGATCGAGTATCTCTTCACCTTCACACGAGCCACGCAAAATAAAGGAGGTTTTATCCGTGTGCCCCCCCCTCTTGCACCTCTCTCGCGCCAGATCTCACCTACGACGCGAGAGAACGGGGCAGCCACCCACGACGCCACACGACGGTATGATCTACACGACTCCAGCGCTGCACGGATTCGCTTATTGACCCACATCCGTGATCTACGACTCCAGCGCCGCACGGATCCGCTTGTTGCACTCGTCCGGAGAGAAGAACATGATCGAGTGGTCGCCCATCCCGGGATCAAACTCCTCAAAGCTGCCCCCAAGCCTCTCAGCCATCAAGGCGCAAAACTCCCACGGGACTGCCGCATCATCCAAGGGAACCATAAAATGGACTTTCCCCGAGAACCTCGCGCGGAACGTTGGCGCGTCGACACCAAGCTCCTCGACGGGATCCGTCATGATGCGCAGCTTCGCGGGATCGGAGAGGAGGCCCATCTCGTTGAGCTGATGATTCATCTGGCCGATCTGAAATCGCAGATTCATCACATGCGTACCGAACCATTTCTTGTACGACATGACGCGCTCCTTCGGATCAATGGACGGCAGCGCACGCAGGCGCTCGTCAGACAGACGCGAACGGATTTGCTCGAGGCAGCCCTTTGCATCGAAGTTGGGGAACATACATCGTGATTCGGCAGCCTCCCTCTCAAAGTCGGAGCGCATCTGCTCCTCGGCCTCGTCTGCAAACTTCAAGCCGAACTTCGTGCTCACCATCACCAGTGCCGTCACGCGCTCGGGCACCGTGTAGGCCGAGAGAACACCGACGAAGCCACCGTATGAGTGGCACACCAGTGCCGTCTCCTGCACACCCTCAGCATCCAGCACCGCAAGCAGATCGGGCACAAAGTGCTCCGCCTTCATAAACTCGATGGGATCTTCCGCGTCGATGCGGGATTGACCCCAGCCCCGCATGGAGATGCAGATGGTGTAGTACTCCTTTTGCCCGCTCTCGGGAGTCACCTGTCCCATTTTGGTCATGGCAACGAAGCTCGATGTAGTACCCCACCACGTCATTGCATTCCCGCCTGCGCCGTGGATGAACGTGATCACCGGAGCAGGAGAGCCATCCGCGAGCGTCTTGTTGCCGGCGGCGAGGTACTCCAGGGCGCAGTTTCCCCTGCGAATCAGCGGCATTGATGACGTCGGAGCTCTTCAACCTGCACCAATCAGAGCGCTGGCTCTGCGCCTTCGCGGCATCGATAAAGCCTTCTGCCGCGCGGTAGCTTCGCCGGACGGGGTGGCCGAGACGGACGACGGGGGAGTAGGGTCATCCGTATCTCTCATTTCTTTTTTTGGCTTTGGCTCTTGCGAGCGAGTTGCGCCTGCACTGCCTGTCTCTGTTGTTGCTGGTGGTGGTGGTGGTGCTGCTGCTGGTGCAGATGCTGCTGCTGGCGCGGCGCGGCTCTGCGACTGGGCTCGACGCGCGCGTCGCGAGCGTCTGACGCGGCGGGCGGCGTCGGGCAGGTGCGCTTCTCTCTCGGGTGGTGGTGGTGGTGGTGGTGCTGCTGCTGCTGGTGGTGCAGATGCTGCTGCTGGTGCGGCGCGGCTCTCCGACGCGACTCGATGCGCGCGTCGCGGCTATCTGACGCGGCGGGCGGCGTCGCGGGCGGCAGCGGTGGCGGCTCGCGGGTGGAGGTGGAGGCTGGAGGCTGTGGTGGGTCTTTGAGTTTACTTCATGATGTACTACGAGGACTAGTGATGCTGCTCCTAAGCGATGCCAGCTTGCACGTGAGTGCAGCTACGAGCTGACGGATAGAGCTGCCCTCCACGCGGACGCCCCGGAGGCCCAGTTTTGTCAGGTTGCTGCACTGTCGCAACAAGCATGGGAGTGACCTGCCCTGTGGTCCCGGTGCAAGGGTCAGCTCCGACAGCTGCGAAAGAGCTGAGCAGTCAAGTTCCGCAATGTCGGGCCCGTACTCGTCCAGCATTAAGCCACCTAGCTTCTGAAGCCGTGGGCAGGCAGCGAGAGTGTCGAGAAGATCCTGGACGGAGCTGGATTGGTCGCTCACGAGTGCCACCTCTCTGAGGTTGGCGAAGGGTCGGTAGCTCACCAGCGGCATGTTGGTCAAGATTATCTGGGGCCTGTAAACGGTGAGGGCCTCTAGCAAAGGGCAGACGGCTGCAAGGCGCGCCACATACGTATCGCTCCAGATCGAGTCCACGGTGACCTTGAGCGTCGTCAGCTTTGGAAGCACGCCACTGAGCAGCCGTAGCAGATGCTCCGGCTGCAGCGCGGCATATCCGCCAGGCACTTGCGGGGGCCAGGGCGAATCCTCGATGGTCAGGCACGTGGCATTGACGCAGCGAAGCAAGCACGCACGGAGGCGCTGCTCGCCGAGCCGCACGCCGAGCGTCACGGCTCCGATTGCGTGCCCAAGAGTGTGCACGACGCTTTGCAGCGCCAGCGGGTCCGAGCTGTACGTGTGCAGACTCATTAGGCGAGGGAACGCGTCCGGCGAAGCTACCGCGCGGCAGAAGGCTTTATCGATGCCGCGAAGGCGCAGAGCCAGCGCTCTGATTGGTGCAGGTTGAAGAGCTCCGCCGTCGCAGTCGCAGGGCGCGACTGGTGCCCATGCCGCTTCGTCGTTCAGCGTGCACTGGACCAGGCGCGCGAGCAGGTCGGCGGGTAGGTCGGAGAGCCGCAGCGGCATGGCGGTCGCAGAGGTGAACGGCTATCCACCTCCTCGCCCCAACGGTGTCACCGGAAGGCGCACACGCCACCTCCTCGCCCAACGGTGTCACCGGAAGGCGCACGAACGGTGTCACGGAAGCAGGCGACGGGCACAGAACAAAGAATACTTCGCATTTACACCGGTAGGGAGGCGTGCCAAGAGAGCTTCTTGGCGTCAAGATGCTCGCTCTGGAGCTGCCTTGAAGCCTCGCCATGAGTCTTCTCGACCCCGCGTTCCAGGTGGGCTCCGGCGCCGCCCCCCCGCGCGCGCGCACGCGCGGCGGCGACGCCTCCGCACCACCCGCGCCGCCGCCCGGCCGAGTGAGGGGAAGACGAGCAGAAAAAAAGAAAGAAAACATACAACCCAAGAAAGGGAAATTTTTCTTTTTAATGGCGGCCGAGAGCGCGGAGCCCGCGGAGGACGGCCGCGCCTGGTGCTGCGACGACGTGCACGAAGGCACCCTCCACAACGGCTCGGGCGACGCGCGCGTCGACGGCGATTGTGGCGATCCGGCGGCAGCCGCGGCGGCCACGGCGGCTCGGCTCCAGGTTTCCGGTGCCGGCCGCGTCTCCGCCAAGCCACGGTGAGGACCACCGACTCTGAGTGCGACGGTAGGTGCTGGCGGAGCGCGGTCGCAAGCGTGCTCGGATGGAGGCCGAGGAGGACGGCAGCGCAGGCGGCGCAGGCGGCAGCGGCGGCGGCGGCGGCGAGACGCTCGAAGGCGAGGGGTCAGTCACGCTCGGTGCCTTTTTCAACGCCCTCGACCACTTCACGTTGCGGCGCCCGGCCGAGGGGGGCTCCGAGCTCGCCCTGTATGACGCGCTCCGCTCGCCCGATCGCGCGCTGCTGCGGGGCGGACACTTTGTCGCCGAGGACCTCCCTTCTCGGGAGCTCTCCACGAAGCTTCTCGGAACCTTCTCATAGGCGGACACTTTGTCGCCGAGGGGTCTCTCGTCGTCGAGCAGCTGCTCGCGCTGCGGCGCGAGGACGGCACGCCCCGCTTCCGCCTCGTCTCGCTGCTGGGCACCGAGCAGATGCTCGGCCGGCTCGCCCCTACCAAACCCGGTGCCCAAATCCAACTCCGTGGACTAGGCACCGAGCAGATGCTCGGCAGGCTCGCCCCCGCCATCCAGCGCGCCGACGAGGCTCTACGCACCTAGAAGCGGAAGAAAGATCTCCCGCATCTCCCCGCATGTTTCCGCGGGGACCGAAGACGTACCTGACACCCGTAGGACTATGCTGACGACGGCTCTCGTTGCGTCGCCTTTGGCGGCTCGCGAGCCGCGCGGCAGTACCCTACCAAACCCGGTGCCCAAATCCAACTCGGTGGACCTAGGCGGCTCGCGAGCCGACTTGTCCGCGGCGACCGGCTTCAAGCATTCGGCGCTCTCCGTCCTCGGCATCGCGCTCCGCCCGCCCTCCGCCGTGCCCCTCTCGCCGTGGCTCGCCGCGCTGGCGGCCGCGGCGGGGATGCGGCGGCCGACGCTGCTGCTGCTCGACGGCGTCATCAAGCCCGAGAACGTCGGTGTGCCCCACCTCTGCAGCAGCCGCGATACCGCACCACCCACGGGACTGAACCCACACTGGGTTCGATACTCTGGAGGTATGGTAACAGGCTCGCTCTTCCGCTCGGCTCTGGCGTTCGGCGTCGCGGGCGTCGCGCCCTCTCTCTGGGCCGCGCGGACTTGCATGGCACTTGATTTCGACTCTCTTTGAGTCGACTCTAGGCTCTCGCTGCTTCGGAGGCGGAGGGCTAGTGAAGAGTAGGTCAGTGAATGATGCGAATGACTCACAGGCGTCGTGCTCTCTCCGGGCTGCGCGGACCCCCTCTACCGCAAGGCAGTCTATCTCGGCTAGATCTCGGCTAGGTCTCGGCTAGATCTCGGCTAGATCTCGGCTAGACCTCGGCTAGATCTCGGCTAGATCTCGGCTAGATCTCGGCTAGATCTCGGCTAGATCTCGGCTAGATCTCGGCTAGATCTCGGCTAGATCTCGGCTAGATCTCGGCTAGATCTCGGCTAGATCTCGGCTAGATCTCGGCTAGATCTCGGCTAGATCTCGGCTGTGTTTCGGGGCGGACCTCGGCTAGATCTCGGCTAGATCTCGGCTAGATCTCGGCTAGATCTCGGCTGTGTTTCGGGGCGGACCTCGGCTAGATCTCGGCTAGATCTCGGCTAGATCTCGGCTAGATCTCGGCTGTGTTTCGGGGCGGACCTCGGCTACCTTTCCACCGCCAGGCGATCCGCACGTCGATGGGCGCCGTCTTTCTTTTGTTTTCGCTGAGGGTTTTCTTGTTTCCAGGCGATCCGCGCGTCGATGGGCGCCGTCTTTCTTTTGTTTTCGCTGAGGGTTTTCTTGTTTCCAGGCGATCCGCGCGTCGATGGGCGCCGCCTTTCTTTTGTTTTCGCTGAGGGTTTTCTTTTTTCCAGGCGATCCGCGCGTCGATGGGCGCCGTCTTCAAACTGCCGTACACGTTCGCGCCGCACTGGCCCGAGGCGGTCTCGCAGCCGGCTGCACGCCGGGGGTGTGGACGGCGTCTCTTCACACGCCCAGCTGTGAACAGGTGCATGCGCCGCTTGATCGGGTTGCGGGTGTGGACGGCGTCTCTTCACTCCTCGCAGCTGTGAGCAGGCGCTCTCGCAGGTCAAGGCTGGAGGGTACGGCTTGCTCGCCCTGCACCTTCAAGGCTCGGTCGAGCACACCGCCGCGCTCGGCGCAAACGGCACCGCCGCCCGCCGCCGCCGCAGCCTCGTGCAGCCTCGTGCACTCTCGGGGGTAGTCTTGCTACATCGCACTGGACTGGTGCGGGTACTGGTCCTGGTGCTGGTAGGCGGGTTGGCCCCCTCCGCCGCGGCACCCGCGGCCGCCGGCCCGCCGCCACTCTGCGGCTTGCCGCTGGCGGTGGTGGTTGGGGCGGAGTATGAGGGCGTCGGCGAGGCGGCGGCGCGGCTCGCTGACGAGCGCGTTGGGCACCGCTAGATGCGGGATGGGGCGGTAGGCAAATTACACACACACCCACGCACACGCACGCACGCACGCACGCTCGCTCGCACGCACGCACGCTCGCACGCACGCACGCACGCACGCACGCACACACGCACGCACACAAAGTGGGGGGGAAGGGCCAGGCTATCCCTCGCATCTCCACGCCAGGACACGGGCAGGAGCTGGCCCGGCACACAATCTGCAAGGCCCCCAGTGCGCGAGGGTTAGTAGCCGCCTGACCCTCCCTTAGACGCGAGACACGACCCTCCCTTAGACGCGAGACACGACCCTCCCTTAGACGCGAGACACGACCCTCCCTTAGACGCGAGACACGCACTCCGGTCCGGCAGCACGAGTGGATGCGCACTCAGCGGTGTGTTGCAGCCGTGTCGCAGCCGCGTTTCAAACTCTCAGCCGCCCGTGTCTCCGCACGAGGCCCAAGCACACCGCGCGAGACCGCGCCCCCCCACCCTCCGCTCGCTCCGTCCTCGCTCTAGGTGCGCATCGCGATGGCGCCCGCGATGGCGGTCGACTCGCTGCACGGGGTGGACTCGCTCAACGTCAACGTGGCGGCGGCCATCGTGCTGGAGCGCATCTTCGCCTTCAACCGCGCGGAGCCGGCCGACGAGTGAGTCGCTGAGTCCGCAGTCTTCTGACGACGGGGTCGTAGCGCGGAGCACGAGGCGAGAGTCTGTGACCAACAGCGACGTCTGTCTTTGCTTGATGTGTTGCATTGGCTGGTGGGCAGCTCCACACAGCACACTCTCGAGATCGTGGGTCCTGTGTGAGGTGTTAGTGAAGTGGCCGACGAGGCACGAGCGAGCGAGGAAGTTCAGGAAAAAGAAATGATCCTGGTCGCGCAGTCAGCTTATCGTCCCCCTGGAGGTAGCTCCTGCCCGTCTGCCCGTGTCCGGGCGTGGAGATGCGAGGGTCGCCCCCCCTTGCCCCACCACTTTGTGTGTGTGGAGACGTTTACCTTACCTTACCTTAGGTAGTCGACGCAACAATGTGGGAGGGCAGAAATTTTCTCGGGTCGACACGGCCCCGGTCCAGCCTCCAGGTACGGTAAGGTATAAGGTTACCTAGTTCGGTCCCTGGGCCGGGCCTGGGCCGCTTAGTTACACCGCGCGGGGGGGCGCGCCGTTATAAGGTGTGGACCCGTCCCGGTCCGCGATCGCGCTAAACTTTTTATTGAGGTCTCTGGTCTCCACATTATTATGTGGACAGCTGGGCCGCCTCTCTTCTCTCGCGGCGCAGCTCCCCCAGCACGCTGCCTCGGGTGAGGGCTGCGCGTGGGCCTGCGTCCTCCCTGAGGCGACACGATTCCGGTCCGTCGCCACGGAAGCTGGAGGAGGAGGCAGCCTTAGAAGCTGGAGGATGTGGCGCGACTGCCGACGGCAAAGGGCTGTCAGGCTTCGCTGTCGCCTCCTGTGCCTCGGCCCACGCGAGGGCCTTCTCCAGGTAGGCGTGCCGCTCACCGTCTGTCTTCTGGCCCTCCCACTCGTAGAACGGAACATTGATCACCCGCCAGCCGGCCGCCGTGAGGAGGCGCCGCTTGAGCAGCGTGGGTCCGTTAGGTTTGCGGTTGTCAGGCAGCAGGAAGTGAGACGGGCCGTCCACCTCGATCGCGATGCGTGACGAGGGAAGCGCCAAGTCGAGAGAGTAGCCGGTGAGCGGCTCGACGTATTCCATCGTAGACCCGGACCGGACGCCGAGGATGGCAGCCCAGACGGAAAGGTGCAGCTTCGAGGTGGTAGTTGGCTCCTCCCGCAAGGCGGCGCAGCAGAGCTGGCGCTGGGACGCGGACAGAAGATACTGCTGCGCATCTGCGCCATGTTCCAGGGAAAGCCAGAGCTGCCATTGATGAAGCTGAGAGCGGTCCCCGATGCTCCACCCCGACGGATCCTGCGCAAGCGAGTCGCTGACCACGCGCACGCACTCGGCAATCATCGCTTGATGATATTGGTCGGCCGTCGAATACGCCCACACCGTGTTGGAGAGATTTTGAGGGTTGAAGCCCGCCAGCTTGCTCCGCACCGCCTCCTCCGCCACCGCCGCGTACAGCGCATCTGCAGCCACGCCCGCCACCGCATACGCCCACACCATGTTGGCCATGTGCTGAGGCTTGAAGCCAGCCAGTCCGCAGCGCACCGCCGCCTCCGCCACCGCCGCGTACAGCGCGTTCGCAGCCACGCCCGCCGTCGCATACGCCCACACTGTGATTGACAGCGCCTGAGGATCAAAGTCAGCCAGTCCGCCGCCCACCGCCGCCTCCGCCACCGCCGCGTACAGCGCGTCCGCAGCCACGCCCGCCGTCGCGTACGCCCACACCGTGATGGCGATGTTCTGAGGCTTGAAGCCAGCCAGCCCGCCGCGCACCGCCGCCTCCGCTACCGCCGCAAACAGCGCATCAGCAGCCACGCCCGCCTTTGCAAAGGCCCACACCGTGTTGGTCAGGCCCTGAGGGCTGAAGCCAGCCAGCCCGCCACGCACCGCCGCCTCCGCCACCGCCGCGTACAGCGCGTCTGCAGCCACGCCAGCCTTTGCGTACGCCCACACCGTGATGGCGATGTTCTGAGGCTTGAAGCCAGCCAGCCCGCCGCGCACCGCCGCCTCCGCCACCGCCGCAAACAGCGAGTCCGCAGCCACGCCCGCCGTCGCATACGCCCACACCGTGTTGGCCAGCGCCTGAGGGTCAAAGCCCGCCAGCCCACCGCGCACCGCCACCTCCGCCACCGCCGCGTACAGCGCGTCCGCAGCCACGCCCGCCGTCGAGAACGCCCACACCGTGATGGACAGCGCCGGGGGCTTGAAGTCCGCCAGCTTACTCCGCACCGCCGCCTCCGCCACCGCCGCGAACAGCTCGTCTGCAGCCACGCCCGCCGTTGCATACGCCCACACCGTGTTGGCCATGTCCTGAGGGTTGAAGCCGGATGCCTTGCTCCGCACGACCGCGTCCGCGATCGCCGCAAACAGCGCGTCCGCAGCCACGCCCGCCGTCGCATACGCCCACACCGTGTTAGCGATGTTCTGAGGCTTGAAGCCAGCCAGCCCGCTGCGCAACGCCTCCTCCGCCACCGCCGCGTACAGCGGACACGCTTGCAGCCCGCACTTCGCTACACCGTGAGCGACGGTCGCCAGGTTGCGTGCTTCGCACGACGAGACGAGGTCAAGCGTGCGCTGCACCAGCCGCTCAAGCTGCTCCTCGTGCCAACGCTCGATGCGATGCTTGCCCAGTTTGTTCCACAGGTTCGCAGCGTGGATGTGGTTCAAGCTCGCGCTGTGGGCGGCAAAGAGCGCGAGCAGTTCGTCGGCGCCGCTGGCATTCGAGATGTGGCTGTTGATCTGCTTAGCATTGAGCTGCCTGCCGGCAGCATCCCCAGTTTTGAAGTAGATGAATCCATCTACGCCGACGATACCATAGCTCTGTCGCTCGCCGCGCGATCCCGCACCGCGCATCGGCGGACTCAATCGGCGGTCGCTGTGCTGAGGCTGCCCCTCGCCCCGGCGGTCGCGCCGGTCATGGTCGCGCCTGGGATCGTGGTACCGATCGTCGCGCCGATCGTGCCAGTCGCGCTCGCGCTCGTCTCTGCACCGGCGGTTGTCGTAGCGCTCGTCGGACCAATGCCGCTGCTCATCGCGCCGTCGCGGCTCATCGCGCCGTCGCGGCTCATCGCGCCGTCGCGGCTCGTCCCTCCATCGCTGCTCGTCGCGTCCGCAGTCGCGCTGACGAGGCTCGCCGCGCCACCGACGCTCCTCGCCGATCATATCTGGCGAGTAGAGATTACGCCTGCTATTCACAGCACAAGCCCTCGTGGGGTGCGCAGCGAAACGCAGTGAAAAAGTGAGGCGTGGTCTCTACTCGCCAGCGATCATATGGTCACCTGCTAGAAGAAAAGATTTCTTAAAAACAAGCCTCTCTCACAGCACACTGGCACGACAAGGGCGCGGACTGGCGCGGACTGGCACACACACCGGCTCACCACCGGAGCCGCCTAAGCGACTCCGTTAAGAACGGCAATGCACTCCGCACCATGCACAATGCCGCTCTCCCCGCACGCTAGCTCGTTCACCGTCTGCCACGCCACAGCGGTGTGGAGGACGACTGACAAAACAAAACCTCTGACAAACGCTGCAGAAAAGAAAAACGCGCCCCATGTGAGTCCTTTTTCTTTGTCCGTTTTCTTTCTTTTTCCTTCTTTTTCTTTTTTCTTTCTTTCAGTAAGTGTGTGTGACCATCACCAGCGGGGGAGACTCCGCCTATGCAACACCCCAGAGAGAGAGGGGCTGCCATCGCCGAAGCTGTCCTAAGCATAACTCCCAAACCCGCAGCGGCCCAGGGGGCCTTGGGGCAGCCTGCCGGACCACCGCCGCCGCACGGGGCTAAGCACCAGAAGATGAATGTAGTCGATGGATGGGCTGCCGACCGTGCCCCCCCTCTTTGCGTCAGAGTGGGTCGCTCCTACGCGCCGCGCCGGGTAGGGGGCGCGCCCGGTCCTCGACGGAGCCGCGCGCCCCGAGCGACCCAGGCGGCGAGTAGTCGTCGTTGAACCTCCGGCACGTAGTTGCCCGTGGTTAGCGCCCCCGCCCGCCCCCCCCGTCCGTCGCCTCGCAAAAGAAAAAGCATGAGTAAGCATCAGGAAAGGGAACATCAACCACCGCGTGAAAACTGCGCGTACGTCCCCGCGCGCACGCAAACATACGCGCAGCGCCCAGAAGCCTGTGTCATGGGCGCAAGCCCAGTGCTGGCGCCCCATGGCCGTCCCGCGCCGCCCGCACCAGCTGCGCGCCCCTCGCACTACGGCACTACCAGAGCCAGCCGCTTGTCCACTCACGCCGCGACGCGCGCGCCGCAGCACACCTCACCAGCACTACCTCGCCTTTTTGCGCCCTGTGCAGGCTCTGCACACTGCTTCTGGCATCTCACAAGCGGCTGTACCAGGACGCGCCGCGGTACGACGCAGGTCCTGCACCGCGCAAGCCGCGCACGCACGCCCGCACGCGCACGCGCGCTCGCGCTCATCCGCCCAGTCTGCTGCACAACCTGTCAGCCTGCCTGCACACACAGCATACAGCACCATGTGCACGCATACGCTTAGACGCAGCCCGCACCCCGCAACAATAGCCTGCCTCACGCCTCACCACGCCGTCTCGCGCCCACACCGCCAGCAGCCCACTCAGAGAAACTGCAGCGCGCGCCTCTGCACGCCTACAGTCTCTCTGAGACCTTCACAACCCATCCACCGCCGCCGCGCCCCCCCCGGCCCGGGACAGGGCTGGCGCCGCCCAAGGATAACAAGATCTGCACCAAGCAAAGGCGGTGCCCGGTAGAACTGGTACATCTGCGCAGGCTCCCGCAGGTTGAGCGCGCGCTGCGCCCTGCCGCCCTCCTCCTCGCCGAGGTCGAACTTGTCGGAGAGGAGGTAGTCGATGAGGGCGGTGAAGCTGACGAGGTCCGTCTTGGGCGCCGTGATCTCGGCGGCGTCGCGCTCCTTCATGCCGATGCCGAACATGGTCCGAAAGACCGGGGACCGGGCGCAGAGCACGTTCTTGCTCACGTGCTCGATGCGCTCCTTGTCGTCGCCGACCAGGAAGGTGACCATGCCCTGCGGGAGGGAGGCGTCGCCCCGCATCGTTGCGAAGTCAGCCAGGATGGTGGAGGGCGGAACGACGATCGGGGCAAAGGAGGGAGGAGGAGGAGGCGCCGCCACGCAGACCTGGCGGAGGCCTCCTTCGGAACTGACCAACAGCGTGCTGCCGTCTGGGCTGATGGCGATTTCTTCTGGGTAGTCGAACCCCACGGCGTCGCCCACGCCATCGGCGCGCGCTGCCCGTGGTGCCGCTGCCCGCGACCGTCGTCACCTCGCCAGTCGCCACCTCAACCCGCCGGATCTTGTGGTTGTTGCAGTCCGCCACAAACAGCGCGCCGCCGTCTGGGCTGATGGCGATGCCATTTGGGTTGCAGAACTGCGCCGCGTCGCCCACGCCATCGGCGCTGCCCGTGGTGCGGCTGCCCGCGAGCGTCGTCACCGCGCCAGTCGCCACCGCAACCCGCAGGATCTTGTGGTTGCTGCAGTCGCAGTCTGCCACAAACACCGCGCTCCCGTCCGGGCTGGCAGCAATGGTGTAGAATTCGTCACTTGCCGGCAAGGCTGCCACGCGGCGCACGCGCCCGGCCGCCGAGTGCAGCAGCGAGTCCTTCGTCGCGACGTACCAGGCGCCCGCGTGGTCGCTCGCGATGCCAACGCGACTGAGCGATGCCAGAGGGCCGTCCTCGCCCTCGAGCGCCAGCGTGGAGACCTGTCCGACGACGCGCGCGCCAAAGATGGACGCCTCGAAGCCATCCGCGACCGGCACGGGCTCCTCGTCCTCCTCACCGCCGCCGGTGCGGGCGCGCTTGCGGGCGGCGGATGGCACAGCTTCCCTCGGGTGCCGAGCAATGGCCGAAGGCGAAGCTTTTTTGTATACTGAGAGATTTCGTTGAAGATGAGCGCGCGCGTCACAGCGCAGGCCAGGTCTACACTGGCCGCGGCACCAGCTCCCGCGGTCTGCACGCTAGGAGTGGTCCGCCCTCGCAATGAATGCGGAATACTATTACGGAAAGTACAACTAGTGCGACACACTAGTCGCTCTCGTAATCGCGCCAAGAGCGCGGATACACACATGCTCGCGTTCTGAGCCACACGCCGCAGGGACTGCAAGCATAGGTGTCACTCGTCCTTCTCGCCACGGACATGGGTGCCACTCCGGTCAAGGGTCAACATCCACCTGGCCTCAAACGAGCAAGTAGCTCGGTTTGCGCCCCCGTCCACGCCGTTAGCCACAGCATTCGAAGAGCATCGGCAGCTGCTGTCGGCTGGGTCCGCCGCAGCAGGGGGGCAGCTCTTCCGGCGGTGACGAACCTTAGGCCAGTCAGCCTGCCTCTGTGATGGCACTGCGTCATCAAGCTTTTTGTGAGGCCACTAAACTAATAGACGCGAGCAGCTCGTCTCCAAAAGACTCACACGGCGCTTGGCTCCTTCCTACACGAGACGTCTTCCGTAATGTGTATCGCGCGCCTTGCGGGGGGGGCGCGGAAAAGAGGAACCTCTTAGCGCCATCGCCATGGCGCTGCAAGCAGCGCCGGGCAACGACGACTTACCGCCTCCCGGTCCCCCTCGGCACACCTCCGCTGCTCAATGTGAGGTCACCGAATGGAGGGCGAACGGCACGACACGAAAAGGCAGGGCGAGGCGGATGGAGAAAGAAGTGCCGAGGAGGCCATGGTGGAGGGGAGGGACGGGAGGACGAAAGAAGGGCGAGGAGGACGAGCGGCCCGCACAGGCCGCGAGCAGACAGCGCCTGCTGGCCATCTCGAGACATGGGAGGGCTTCGTGAAGGATGGATTGAAAAACATTCGAACAAAGAAGAGGCGACTGGGGGAACCGGCAGAGGATGCAGTGACGTGACACACACACACACACACACACACACACACACACACACACACACACACACACACACACACACACACACACACACACACACACACACACACACACACACACACACACACACACACACACACACACACACACACACACACACCGCTCACCCACGCGCACCGGGCCTTGCACTTTAAATGCCGTGGGGCTCCTGTCGTTAGACGTGGAGACGCGAGGGTTGCCCCCCCTTGCCCCACCACCTCGTGTGTGTGGAGAAGTTTACCTTACCTTACCTTACCTCAATGTTTGACGACTCGAACCCATGAAGCTTCCCCGTGCGCGGGTTACCCCGCACACGGGGGCAGCCTGCCAGCCACGTATCCACGCAAGCGAAGGCGCTCAACAAATAAAAACGCTTCGATCTAGCTGCCGCGAGCCGCCTTCCTCCCAAGCCGCCACACAGCAAGCGAATATGAAGCCCGCTCGTGAGGCAGATCACGCAGTCGCCGTGCAGCAGAGCAGCAGCAGATTCAAAGTGCTCGCTCTCGCAGTCATCGTGTGTGTCGCTACAGCCCTCGCGGCCGCCATCGGCGCCAGGTCGACTGGAGCGGGGCCAACCAGTCTGTCAACCAGTGAACCAGTCTGTGGCCCAATCTGCACCATTTTCTGTGTCCATGGCAATATCGTGGACGCAGACGGCTGCCCGACGTGCACGTGCATAGTAGCACCACCGTCTCCTCTCCGGCCTCCTTCTCCGCCTCTGCAATCGCCCTCGCCGCAGACTTCATCCTCGCTCTCGCCATCCACCTCGCCGTCACCGCTGCCCTCCGCCTCACCATCACCGCCACCTGCCGCCACGCCGTCACCGCCACCCTCCGTATCGCCATCACCGCCACCTGCCGCCACGCCGTCACCGCCACCCTCCGTATCGCCATCACCACCACCTGCCGCCGCGCCGTCACCGCCACTCTCTGCTTCGCTCACCCGACTCAGTTTGCAGGGCAGTCCCCGCATCTTTCGGGACGGGGATAGTGTCGCCCAGCTGGGATCGTTGGTCTACCGCACGGACGCAATCATTCGGATGACGGCCAAGACATTCACCACGTTTGAGCTCGTCAGCTTTGTACCAGTTGACTTAGAAGACGTTGAAATCATCATGAGCTTCCAAGGAGGTCCGCAGAACGTCAGTGTCGCGCTCATCGAAGACCTCCCCGCGCACACCATCGTCGAGCTGGAGTATGCCTTTGTGACTTACCCGGAAGGCCTCTTCGTCGCCCAAGACGGAACAGCACTCGACCTTGGATCCATGTATGGCACAGGTGTTGCGACTGGGCAAGTGACTTTCGCCTACCGTGGTACCAGCACCATCATGCAGCGCCTCGAGCACCTGAAGAGCGTGCCATGGGCCTTGCGCCTGTACGACTTTGATGCAGGAAACAACCATGATAATTGGATTGACGACCCCGAGCCTCAACATGCCCGCCTGTGGACCGCGCACATTCTGAACGTGGCGTACCTGGTCACCCGCCCAAACTTTGCGGACCGAATGGCAGCTGAGCCCATCACTGATAACCAAGGCACCTTGATGAGCGCCGAAGCGAAGCGGGGCGTCCTCGCGAGGCTGCTCTCGCCTCGAAGCTTCAACCTTGGCGTTGTCACCACAGTCTCCGGCCTCGGCGGTGGGAGCACGCTGGGCGTCGCCAGCTACGTCCTCAGGCACGACTTTTTCTACGGCCAACAAGATGGGACGACTTATCACGAACTCGGACACGTGCTCGGCTATTCTCACGCCTCGACCATGACATACGGGAGCGAGGGGGGCAAAGCTGGAAAGGGGTTCACTCCCTTGGGCATGGCATTCGCCCGAGAGATGGAGGTTGCGAATGACATCCTCATCGATCAGTCCAACTACGCGTTCCCCGACGACCACCAGATCCGCTGCACTGGAGCAGGGTTCGAACAAGCTTGCTCATGGTTCATGCAGTGCACCGGACTCGCCTACGACGACGGGGATGAGTACGGTTACTGCGAGTAATGCGCGCGCGGTCGCCCGCTAGATGCGGCACGCGACGTGAAGCTGAGAGTGTGGGCCACCCCCCGCCCGCGCGATACACACGAGTCAAGAACTCATGATGTGTTGTGGCAAGCAAGAGAGACGACTCTAATTACTGTTGGCGTCCGCTTCAACACACACTACGCGCTCGTACCTCGTGGCGCTGCGGCCGCTCGGTCGGCGGGTTGTTGCACGAGTATATGGGCCACGATGTCTCAAATATGAGGGGTTTTGACTCCTACCGGCTCCTGACGCTATCCCTGGCAGCTCTAATGGCCAGGATCAGTAGTGTTGTGATAGAGGCTGCCCATACTAGCGCAGGAGCTGCCACACTCGCCCGGACCGTCCCCTTCTGGGGCCGGTTCCGCAGCCCGCGAGAGCCGACAGCGGGGCCGTGCCGCAGGTGCCTACTGCCGAGAGCCACAAACACTGCGCCGTCCCGCCATCACCTACAGGCTGTCTTGTGGGATGGTTGGGATGTCCAAACGCCACCATCTTGGCTCTTGCGACCTCAAACCCTCGAGCTGTATGGGTGGTCCTGACGTCGACAGACGCCCGAGGACCATGGTGAAGCTGAGCCGGAACGCGTCGACAGGTCTCGTCTGAGCCCGTGGCGGTCGCCGGCTGAGTCGTTGTGCACGGGACGGTACCTCAGGCGTCACCTCCGCAGCCTCAGGTCTCACACTCCATCACCTCCGCCGGGACGCCTTCGGTGGCACGCTCGGCGGCGACTTTGTGGCAGCCCCACAGCGAGCGCGGCATCGAGCCTGTTCGGTCTGGTCGGTTCGCGGCACTCACTGGGTGCCAGGGAGTGCCGCCGACACGCGAGCGGTGCTTCCTGGCGGCGCGCGCCGGCTGTGGGGCTGCCACAAACTCGAGACACGCTTTTTGGGACATTTTCGACGCTTTTGGCCCATATACTCGTGCAACAACCCCGGCGGCCCAAGCACTGGAGCACTTGGAGTGAGTCGGCAACTCACATCCATTTTATGTGGTCTGACCTCTGACGCCTCTGACGGGCCCCTTTTCGCAAGAAGCGGCTTGCACGGCGCATGAGGCGCGGCGCGCCGAGAGGGAACGCGCACCCACAGTAGCCTCTCTCTCTACCCTTCCCTCCCCTCCAAGCGAGGCCCTGCCAGCCCCCTCCCCCGAGCCGCCACCCCACCGCTCTTCGCCCGCCTGAGAGGCCGCCTCAGGCCCGTGGCCGCTCACCAGACCGTCTTCATGGAGGGCTTCATCGCCTTGATCTTGTTCTTCTTGTCGTAGGCCGCCTCCTCCACATACTCACACACGATCCTGGGGGTGGGGTGTGGGGGGGGGGGGGGTCACCGGTTCTTCGCAAAGTAGCGCCCGTGCATCGCCTGCTTGAGCCGCGCCGCCTATCCGGGAGATATGGGGAGCTACGGGGAGCTACGGGGAGATGCGCTTGTGTGTCCGTGCCGTCGCCGCTCGCTTCTAGCTGCTCTAGCTACGCTCTAACCTCCGAGTGCGCGAGCATCTCCCCATATCTCCCCATATCTCCCCACGCCTCCCCATATCTCCCCACATCTCCCCACATGTCCCCATCTCTCCCCACGCCTCCGAGTGCGCGAGCATCTTGATGTACACGAAGCCGTTGGACCAGCGGTCGGGCGCCACGTGCACCACCGTGCCCAGCTTGGACGCCTACACAAAAGAAAACCCGCGGCCGCCGCGCGATAAGAAGAGCAACGCGTCTGGGACGTGTCTGGGACGTGTCTGGGACGTGTCTGGGACGCGTCTGGGACGTGTCTGGGAGGTGTCTGCGAAGTGTCTGCGAAGTGTCTGCGAGGTGTCTGCGAAGTGTCTGCGAAGTGTCTGCGAAGTGTCTGCGAAGTGTCTGCGAAGTGTCTGCGAAGTGTCTGCGAAGTGTCTGCGAAGTGTCTGCTCGGACGCCTCGGTGCGAACGTCATTTGCGAGCTCCTTGTAAAAGGCGTCCGGGTCGGCCGTCACCTGCGGCCAGGAGATGTGGGGAGATGTTGGGAGATGTGGGGAGATATGGCGCGCGCGCGTGTGTGTGTGCGTGCGCGCGCGCGTGTGTGTGTGCGTGCGTGCGTGCGTGCGTGTGTGTGCGTGCGTGCGTGCGTGCGTGTGTGTGTGCGTAGTGGGGGGGGGGGGGGGGTCGTCACATCGTCGCTCAGCCGGTCAAACATGTTCTTGAGCACCACGCACCGCTCCTTGTCCTTGGAGTCGCCTAGAAAAGGAAGCCCCCGCCGCGCATAACAAGAAGACGGCCTCGCGCGCACCACCGCCCCATGCCTCCTTGGAGTCGCCTAGAAAAAAGAAAACCACCCCGCCGGCTCACACAGAAACCGGGCTCGCGTGCGCCGCCCCCTCTCCTCGTCAGTCGCCGAAGTTTGCGATCCCGTCGGCGGTCTGCAGCACCTCGTTCGTCAGCGTCACGCCCTTCTTCTCCGCCAGCCGCGCCTACGCGAAAAGAGAAGTCACTCGCGGCCTGATTTCTTTTTCACGTGGCGCCCTTCTTCTCCGCCAGCCGCGCCTACGCGAAAAGAGAAGTCACTCGCGGCCTGATTTCTTTTTCACGTGGCGCCCTTCTTCTCCGCCAGCCGCGCCTACGCGAAAAGAGAAGTCACTCGCGCCCTGATTTCTTTTTCCCACGTGACACGCCCTTCTTCTCCGCCAGCCGCGCCTACAGCAGAAGAGACGCCCGCCGCCGGTCGGTCGGTCGTTCCGCGCTCAAACCTCTTCTCCTCCTCCCCCCCTCCCAGCCCGCACCTACACAAAAGAAACACGCGCATCGTCCTCTCTGTGCCCCGCCAAGGCCGCCCCCCTCCTCCCCTCCGCCGGCCGCGCCATGATCTGCGCGCGCTGCGCCGCCGTCACCTTTGTACCGCCGCCGCCGGGGCCCTCGTCGTTGAGCGTGTCCAGCCGCTCGATCGCCTACTCACACACGCCCGCCCCTGTGCAGAGGCGCCGTTCACAGCCTGCTCCTTCCGCGTGCCGAGAAGGCGCGAACGGTGTGGGGAGATGCGGGGAGGTATGGGGAGATGTGGGGAGATATACTGGCGCGAGCACCCCCAGCTGCACAAGTTGAGGTGTGGGGAGATGTGGGGAGGCGTGGGGAGGCGTGGGGAGGTGTGGGGAGATGTGGGGAGGTGTGGGGAGACGTGGGGAGATGTGGGGAGATGTGGGGAGATGTGGGGAGATCGCCATGTAGTCGCCCGCGCGTCCGTTGCCGCCTGATTCATGATGACCTCGGAGTGAATTACGAGCTCCTTACGAAGCCGTCGCCCGGCGACCGTCGCCGCCTCCGGTCCCGTTCCCGCCGCCCTCGCCCGCGCCCGAGGAGCTCATCGACGAGTCTTGGCCAGAGAGGGACACGCGCAGGTTCCGCCTAAAAAAGAAAGACGGCGGCTCTGGCCAGAGGGAAAAAGAAACCGCAGCGGGCACACGCAGGTTGCGCCTAAAAAAGAAAGACGGCGGCTCCTGGCCAGAGGGAAAAAGAAACCGCACCCGGCACACGCAGGTTGCGCCCGGCCAGGTTGAAGCCGTCCATCTGGTCCATGCACCTAGAAGGTTCCTAGAAGGTTCCTAGAAGGGTCCTAGAAGGTTCCTAGAAGGGTCCTAGTCCATCTGGTCCATCTGGTCCATGCACCGCTTCCCGTCCGCAGCGAGGGCGAAGTGGAGGAAGCCGTACCGCGCCTCGCCCGTCGCTTGCTCGCGGTGGATGTCGATCCGCTCCAGGAAGCCTACGTGCAGGTGGGGGCACCGCCTCCTCCTCCCATCCCGCGGCTTGCGGCGGGCTGCTTTCTTTCTTTTAGGCGAGCCGAAGGGGGAGAACACGCCGCGCAGCTGCTCCTCGGTGATCTCCGAGTGGAGGTTGCCGACGTAGAGCTTCATCCCGCTCTCCACGCCCGAGCCCATGCCCAGCGTCGCGCCCGCCATCATCCCCGCCGCCTTGATCGCCGCCGGCGTCGCGCCCTTGGCCGCCAGCCGGTTCTTCTCTGCGTAGCTCGGCTGCACGATGATTGGCATCTCGCGGATGAGAGAGCCGTCGAGCTGGAGCGCGCGCGAGAAGGAGCCGCCGTCGGCCATCTCGATGTACCCCGCGCCGAGACACTTCCCCGTCCGCTCGTCGGTGATCAGCCGCACGTCCGTCACCTTGCCCGCTTTCGAAAAGAGCTTGAAGACGTCAAACTCGCCCGTCTTGGGGTGGAGCTGGCGCAGCATGAGCGTGAGCTCGTCCTTGGCGGCCAGCTTCTCGAAGTCCTCGCTCTTGTCGTAGTACGTGTCCTTGCCCCGCTTCCGCTTTGCCGTCCCCTCCTCTGTCTCGCTCGGCGCGCCCCCGTCGGACAGGAGCTTTGGCGGCGGCGGCGGCCGCATGGAGGACTCCCCCGGCGGCGGAGAAGACGACGGCGAGGCCATCGCGCGCGGCTTGGGAGTTTCGAAGCTGCGCGCTGAGCGGTGGTGGCGCGCCCGCGAATTCTTTTGAGCTAGCCTTCGATGTGCGGCGCGCGCTAGATTCGGGTTGCCCGTAGGGCGGTTTCAGGTTGCCCTAAGCGCTAAGGCGATCCCTCCATTCGAAAACGAGGTGGCTACTTGTCTCCCGCGTTGAAGGCGCGCAGCTGGGCGAGCCGGCTAACCTCGGAATGTGACACCATAATGGCTGTGCTGGCTCCTGCACAGAGCCATCTTACCTTTATATTGTGTCCGGGCAAGGCTCCAGCGACCAGCCCAGCACTGCGGCAAGGACAGGGGCGGGTACCGCTCGGAAGCAGCGAGTCACACGCGGTCGTCGAAAGGCCGACACACCCGTGCGCGCTCACTCAGGCGGGCCAACAAGCGGAGAAGAGCTCGGGGGGGAGGGGGGGGCAGACTGTGGCGCGGGGCAGGTGGCGGCCGGCTCTGGAGACTCGGAACAGAACCCTCCCCGCCTCTCGGCTCAGGCGGCGAACTCTGGGGTGAGGGCGTCGAGCTCTGTGAGGGTGGAGGAGACGGTGGAGGCCTAGCACAGGGGGAACCAGAAATACGTGAGGGCTGTGAGGGTGGTAGAGACGTGGAGGCCTAGGGCAGGGCAGGCAGCAGCCGCTGAGGAGGCGCTCTGTCGCCCGCACACACTGCCGCTCTCACGCGCTCGCCCTTCCTTGGGGGAGTGAGGGAAGAACAGGAAGGAGGTACGCGCTCGGCAAATCCCGGCAAATCCCGGCAAATCCCGGCAAATCCCGGCAAATCCCGGCAAATCTCGGCAAATCCCGGCGGATCTCGGCAAATCTCGGCGGATCTCGGCCAACCTCGGCGGGTCTCGCTTCTCGGCTAGTGTGTGCCCACGACTGCAGCCGCTCGGCCATCGTTGCGATCTGCGGCTGCTGCAGCACGCGCGGCTGCACCCACGTGACGGTGAGAGTTTGGTTGACCTGGCCGCGCGGAGAGGGGGCCGAGGTGAGCCGACGGGGGAGGGGAGGGGAGGCAAGGGGAGGGGAGGGGAGGGGAGGGGAGGTGGGGGAAGGTGGGGCAAGGTGGGGGAAGGTGGAGCAAGGTGAGGGAAGGTGGAGCCGAGGGGAGCCGAGATGATGCCGAGATGATGAGAGATGGGGAGATATGGGGAGATACGGGGAGATACGGGGAGATACGGGGAGATATGGACCTGGTCGATGACGCCGCGGATGATGCCGAGGGAGAGGGCTCGCATGAGGCAGATCTCCACCTGGGGAAAGAGGTCAGGAACACTTCTACACACACACACACACACACACACACACACACACACACACACACACACACACACACACACACACACACAAGGTGCCCACCCAGCGCGCGCCCACGGAGGCAGATCTCGGGCAGATCTCGGGCAGATCTCGGGCGGATCTCGGGCAGATCTCAGGGGCAGATCTCCACCTCCTCCATCCGCAGCTTGGCGGCGGTGGCGATGTGCGCGAACGGGACGATGCGGTCGGCCCCCGGACCGGTGCGCTGGAAGAGGGTCTGGGTGAGGCACATGAGCGTGATCTTCTCCTGTGAATGAAGGAAGAAGTCTGGAGGAGTGAAGCCTCGCAGGTGAGGCAGAGCAGCGTGCTCTGCTCTTCTCCTTGAGGAAGAGCGTGTTTGAGAGCAGCGCGGGCTGGGCCTCGAGGTGCACGTGCTCGCGCGCAACCAGCGCCTATTCACAGCAGTGGGTGTGAAGAGACGCTGTTCACAGCTCGAGCTGCATGTGCTCGCGCGCAACCAGCGCCTAGGGGGACGTGGCCCTGAGTGATGTGTACGCCCACTCAGGGTGTGTGGCAGCCCGCTGGCTGTGTGTCTAGTGAGCTTGTTTGTGTCTGTGTGTCGCTCGTGCGTGTCGTCATCATCTGTCTCGCGTCCACCCATACCACGCTGGTGTCCAGTCCGAGCCTGGCTGTTCTTCACCTTACTACATACATACATAGCGCCTCGTACTGCTCAATGTCGCCAGCGTTGAACGCGCGCAGTAGCTGGGCGAGCCACGCGTACCTAGAGAGAGAGAGAGAAGAGAAGAAATCGGTGGCGCGAAACAAGAAATACCGGTCCCATGGGCGACGGGCGCACCTAGAGAGAGGAAAAGAAATACGTGGGCGGCCGCAAGAAGGATGGCTTCTGGCGGCGCGTACTGTGTCTGCTCGAGCGTGAGATAGGGGGAGATAGGGGGAGATAGCGTACTGTGTCTGCTCGAGCGTGAGATAGGGGGAGATAGGGGGAGATAGCGTACTGTGTCTGCTCGAGCGTGGCGACCACCGGGTGCTCGAGCAGCTCGCCTGTGAAGCGGGGAGATGGGGGGAGATGGGGGGAGATAGGGGGAGATAGGGGGAGATAGGGGGAGAGACAGAGAGAGAGGGAGAGAGGGAGAGGGAGAGGGAGAGCGAGCGAGTGAGCGAGAGAGGGAGAGAGAGAGAGAGGGAGAGAGAGAGAGAGAGAGAGAGAGAGAGAGAGAGAGCGAGAGCGAGCGAGCAAGCGAGCGAGCGAGAGAGCGAGAGCGAGAGCGAGAGAGAGAGAGAGAGAGGGGGGGGGAGGGAGAGAGAGAGGGAGAGCGAGAGTGAGAGCTCACCAAAGTTGTACAGCTTCTCGCCGACCAGCGCTGCGATCCCGAGGTCAAACGAGATCTCGAGCGCCTCGGAGGAGGGCATCGACGACAGCGGCGCATAGGCGAGCAGCAGCAGCGCCTGTTCACAGCAGCCGGTGTGAAGAGACGCTGTTCACACCTCATCGCACGGCGGGCGAGCAGCAGCAGCGCCTGTTCACAGCAGTGGGTGTGAAGAGACGCTGTTCACACCTCATCGTACGGCAGGCGAGCAGCAGCAGCGCCTGTTCACAGCAGCGGGTGTGAAGAGACGCTGTTCACACCTCATCGTACGGCGGGCGAGCAGCAGCAGCGCCTGTTCACAGCAGTGGGTGTGAAGAGACGCTGTTCACACCTCATCGTACGGCGGGCGAGCAGCAGCAGCGCCTATTCACAGCAGTGGGTGTGAAGAGACGCTGTTCACACCTCATCGTACGGCGGGCGAGCAGCAGCAGCGCCTATTCACAGCAGTGGGTGTGAAGAGACGCTGTTCACACCTCATCGTACGGCGGGCGAGCAGCAGCAGCGCCTATTCACAGCAGTGGGTGTGAGGAGACGCTGTTCACACCTCATCGTACGGCGGGCGAGCAGCAGCAGCGCCTATTCACAGCAGTGGGTGTGAAGAGACGCTGTTCACACCTCATCGTACGGCGGGCGAGCAGCAGCAGCGCCGCGCGGTAAAACTCTGCCGCAGGACCCAGCACCTTGGGGGGAGATGTGGGGAGGTGTGGGGAGATGTGGGGAGGTGTGGGGAGATGTGGGGAGGTGTGGGTAGGTGTGGGGACGGTGTGGGGGAGGTGTGGGGAGGTGTGGGGAGATGTGGGGAGGTGTGGGGAGGTGTGGGGAGATGTGGGGAGATGTGGGGAGGTGTGGGGAGGTGTGGGGGGGTGTGGGGAGATGTGGGGAGGTGTGGGGAGGTGTGGGGAGATGTGGGGAGATGTGGGGAGGTGTGGGGAGGTGTGGGGAGGTGTGGGGAGATGTGGGGAGGTGTGTGGAGGTGTGGGGAGATATGGGGAGATGTGGGGAGGTGTGGGGAGGTGTGGGGAGGTGTGGGGAGATGTGGGGAGGTGTGGGGAGATGTGGGGAGGTGTGGGGAGGTGTGGGGAGGTGTGGGGGAGGTGTGGGGAGGTGTGGGGAGGTGTGGGGAGGTGTGGGGAGGTGTGGTGAGATGTGGGGAGGTGTGGGGGAGATGTGGGGGAGGTGTGGGGAGATGTGGGGGAGGTGTGGGGGAGGTGTGGGGAGATGTGGGGAGGTGTGGGGAGATGTGGGGGGGTAAAACTCCGCCACCGGACCAAGCACTTTGCAGTAGCCGGGCTGCAGTAGCGGGCTGGCGGAGTGTCGGTTGTGAGTGTGTGTGGCCTTCGCTGCAGCGTGCCGCCATCTCCGGTCCCGCGCCCCCCCCCCCCCGCGCCGCGCCGGTGTCCAGCCCGAGCCTCTGGCTGCTCTTCCCCTCTCTATCGGTGTCCAGCCCGAGCCTCTGGCTGCTCTTCCCCTCTCTACCGGTGTCCAGCCCGAGCCTCTGGCTGCTCTTCCCCTCTCTATCGGTGTCCAGCCCGAGCCTCTGGCTGCTCTTCCCCTCTCTACCGGTGTCCAGCCCGAGCCTCTGGCTGCTCTTCCCCTCTCTATCGGTGTCCAGCCCGAGCCTCTGGCTGCTCTTCCCCTCTCTATCGGTGTCCAGCCCGAGCCTCTGGCTGCTCTTCCCCTCTCTATCGGTGTCCAGCCCGAGCCTCTGGCTGCTCTTCCCCGCTCTATCGGTGTCCAGCCCGAGCTCTGGCTGCTCTTCCCCTCTCTATCGGTGTCCAGCCCGAGCCTCTGGCTGCTCTTCCCCTCTCTATCGGTGTCCAGCCCGAGCCTCTGGCTGCTCTTCCCCGCTCTATCGGTGTCCAGCCCGAGCCTCTGGCTGCTCTTCCCCGCTCTATCGGTGTCCAGCCCGAGCCTCTGGCTGCTCTTCCCGGTGTCCAGCCCGAGCCTCTGGCTGCTCTTCCCCTCTCTATCGGTGTCCAGCCCGAGCCTCTGGCTGCTCTTCCCCTCTCTATCGGTGTCCAGCCCGAGCCTCTGGCTGCTCTTCCCCTCTCTATCGGTGTCCAGCCCGAGCCTCTGGCTGCTCTTCCCCTCTCTATCGGTGTCCAGCCCGAGCCTCTGGCTGCTCTTCCCCTCTCTATCGGTGTCCAGCCCGAGCCTCTGGCTGCTCTTCCCCTCTCTATCGGTGTCCAGCCCGAGCCTCTGGCTGCTCTTCCCCTCTCTATCGGTGTCCAGCCCGAGCCTCTGGCTGCTCTTCCCCTCTCTATCCGGATGCGTGGCCGGACATGGCATATCGCTCTCGGCGCCCACAGACATCCCGCACACTCGCCGCACACCCGCCGCCCCCGCGCGCGCCCCACCCCGGCCGGGAGAGAGGGGAAGAGTGACAGTTTGGGATGGCAAGCCCGGGTATGTTGAGTCCTGGCTCAACAACGCGGCCCAGCTGGCGGGGGGTGTCTTGTGTGTGTGTGTGCACATACACACGCACCTTGTAGTAGCCGGCGCGTGCGCGGTAGAAGGCCGCCTGCGCGCGGGCGAGGCGGGGCGGGGCGGGCGGGGCGGGGCGGGTCGGGGAGGCGCCGCGGCGGGGAAGCGCCGCGGCGGGGAAGCGCCGCGGTGGGCGGGGAGGCTGAGGAAGGGAGGGAGTAGCAGCGCGGGCACCGCGGCCGGTTTGAGAGAAGACGAGAGGGAAACGGCGGCGGAGGGAGGGGGCGGCGGCGGCGAGGCAAGGCGGCGGCGGCGGGGAGGGTGCTCCGCGGCGGGGAGGGGGGCGGCGGGCAGTGGGGGGGGGCGGGGGAGAAAGGCAGCAAAGGAGGTAGGGCGGCGGCGGCGGCGGCGGCGGTGCGGCGGCGCCTGCACTTCGGGCGTCACCCCAGCAGCGCCCTCAATCTTCGCGGCGGCGGCGTCCAGCTTCTCCTTCGCGGCCTCCTGCTTGCCGAAGCGCAGCAGCATGCGCGACAGCTCGCACAGCACGAAGGCGCCGCTCTCCAGTTCGCCGGCGTGGTCGGCCAGCGCCGCCTCGGCGAACGCTGACACCTCGTCGGCGTCGGCGCACTTGTTGAGTGCGACGGCGACCTGGATGCGGGCAAGGGCGAGCTTGTTGAGCTTGTGCTTGAAGTCGCTCACGAACGTCTCGTACAGCCCGCCCAGCTGCGCCGCCGCCGCCTCCTCTCCGAGGTGCTCCTCGAGCAGTACCGTGAGCTGGTGCCACAGCTTGCGCTTGTACAGCTCCTCCATGCGCGCATAGTTGGGCGCGAGCGAGGGCGCCGCCTCGCCGCACGACTGCAGGAAGGCGACGATCGACTGCGACTTGGCGTCCATTGCGCCGCGATGTTAAAGGGGCGAGACAGCGCGCTTGCCTCAGAAAAAGAATTTTAGCACGCCCTCTGGCCCCAGAAAAAGAATCTTGACAAAACTCCCTCAGAAAAAGAATCTTACTACGAACTCCCTCGCACAACACTGGGCACAACCGGCCGTAGTGTCCCTCGCCCCAGCTCCAGACGGCACCGCCGGCGGTGAGGGCGAGGCTGTGGCTGCTTCCAGCCGACACAGCGATCACGCGCTGGCCAGCCAAGGCCTCGATCTTCTTGGGCAGCAGCTGCTAGAACTGCTGGTTGCCGTGGCCCAGCTTGCCAGAGTAGCCATAGCCCCAGCTCCAAACACTACCTTCGGCGGTGAGGGCGAGGCTGTGGTTGCCTCCAGCCGACACAGCGACGACGCGCTGGCCAGCAAAGGCCTCGACCTTCTTCGGCTGCGGCTGGCTCTGCTGGTCGCCGTGGCCAAGCCGGCCGACATCTCCATAGCCCCAGCTCCAGAGGGCACCGTCGGCGGTGATGGCGAGGCTGTGGTCGACTCCAGCCGACACAGCGACGACGCGCTGGCCTGACAACACCTCGACCTTCTTTGGCAGCAGCAGGTCCTGCTCGTAGCCGTGGCCCAGCAGGCCAAAGTCTCCACAGCCCCAGCTCCAAATGGCACCGTCGGCAGTGAGGGCGAGGCTGTGGCGCTGTCCAGCCGAGACAGCGCCGACGCGCTGGCCAGACAAGGCCTCGATCTTCTTTGGCTCATTGGCTGCCACTCGGTCTGCGCGTCGCCGTGGCCCAGCTTGCCTTGGCCTCCATGGCCCCAGCTCCAGACGGCGCCGTCGGCGGTTAGGGCGAGGCTGTTGTAGTCTCCGGCCGACACGCTCACGGCGCGCTTGCCGCCCAGTGGAGAGGGGAGGCGGGTCGGCGCATTCAGCCGCGTCACGCCCTAGAGCAGCTGAGCCTGCCTCTGGCCTCGCCTCCCTCTCCTTCAGGCATTCGTGGCATCCTATGTGTCGTCCAGAGTATCGACCTCTGGCGAGTCAGCCAGCCCCACTTTGAGGGCGCCATGAAGTACAGCGATCGCCATCTCGCTGGCCTCTCCGCAGGCCCCCCCGACCGCGTCGAACTCATCGGCGTAGATGCGGTGCGGGTGGTCGGCTTTGAGGGGGGATGGCGGGGTCCCGTGGGGGTGAAATGTTGCGCGGCGAATTCGAACCTACCCCCTCGCCACGCCGATCCTCACGCGGAGGGTAAAACCCTGTGGGACAAAACCCCTCCGCGGTCGGCTGTCTTCAGAGTGGACCCCCCCCCTCCCCAGCCTCCCCTGTTGGTTTTTGGCACCCCCCCCCCCCCCGCTCCCCATCGGTGACTCGGGGTGGGGGGGAGGTAGGTGGTAGGTTGTTGGGTGGTTTGACTTTGCCGCTGAGGCCGTCTCTAGCTGTGAACAGCAAACGAGATTCTGTAAGGTGCCTATATGGGCTTCCAAGTATCGGACCTTCAAGACATGCGCTTTTGGCCGGTGGCCTCCTCGGACATGGTACTTCCGGTGAGATGAGTGGCTGCCAGTTCGAGACTGGGGCCGATCGAACTTGAGTTGTTCGGAGGAGGAATCCGGCCAGCACGGGTACAAAGAGGGGTACCCGGAGAATCCCCAGCTGCGGAAACGTAGTGTCGCTCAAGAGGTGCGATACTGCGGGGGAGTGTAAGGTGCCTATATGGGCTTCCAGTATCGGACCTTCAAGACATGCGCTTTTGGCCGGTGGCCTCCTCGCCAAAAATATTTCTTCTTTCCGCAGAAGCAGCGCATCTCAGTCGTTCTTCACACGGCCATCGCAGAGCAGGTCGTGAATGAGCTTGCCTGTGGCGGGGGTGGGCGGGTGCACGGAGCTAAGTGCCTCGCCACCCTCGCAGGAGTCGCTTAGGCGGCTCCCGTGGTGTACCTGTGTTAGTGCCAGTGCGCGCCAGTCCCGTGCCCAGTGTTGTGCGAGGGAGTTTTGTTCAAAGATTCCTTCCCAAATTCTCTTTCCAGCTCGCCGACCTGGCTCGGCACCTTGCAGTGCAGATCTGATGGCCATGCAGATGCTCGTCCTACTCCCAGCTTTGGTCTCAGGGAACGGAATATGCCGGGGGAGGAGAGCCTTCAGCGAAAAGCATGAGTGCGCGCCGAGGTGGTTTCATTGCCCCAAATGCGGCACCTCGTTTGGCACGCTCCTTCTGCGTCTTGGTCACCCCGAGCGCTTCGGGTCCTACATCTGCGACGACAAGCGCACCGGGCCGTCCGGCTGTACGAACCCGGCGAACCTGCTCTTTGACGTCGAAGATGCCTGCTTTGGCGACCGGCTCGGCGACATGTCGGATAGCTGCCTCGGCGCTCCACCGGGCATGTGGCCTCCAGAGCGTGCCTTCGGCCTTCACCTGCCCATCCCAAAAGGGCTGGTCTCGGCAGGGCAGAGTCGTTTTTACGGCATCTTCCGCGAGCCCAAGTCGCGAGCCCTCTCGTCATACACTTACTTCCGACGGCTGTTTAACGAGACCATGCCCGACGTGGGTGGAGAGTCCCCGACCCCCGCAGGAGCAGCGTGGTACGCGCAGCGCATCCGCGGTGTCGTGGCGCGGCAGCTCGCAGGCGAAACTAAGGGCATCATCTGCACGGCGCCGGATAACCGAGGCCCATGCCCGAAGGCGTTGCGTGCGCCGAATCCGCAGCGCGTTAACGAAGCTCGATTTCGGCTGAACGGGTTCCGTTTCGTCGGCTTGCAGAGCGAGTGGCTCCTCAGCATTTGCCTACTGCGCACCATGACAGACACGAAATGTGAGGTCTCGGACACGGCCAATGCCCGCCCAGGTGCGCTCCGGCCGCGGCGTGTGACCACCTTTGGACACACGCCCCAGCCCACGTTGCCCTAAAGACACACATCCCCGCACACTTTTCACACCCCTATCTAGGCGCACGTGGCATCATCAGCGACTCTCTCCACCGGCTCCGCAGCGCAATCTACGCTGTGAACGACACCGACGACGAGGCGGTATACGCGATGGCGCGCCAGCGCTTCTGGGCCGACGTGGCGCTCTACAATCTGAGCCGTTCAGGCTGTGAGCGGAAGTGCCGTCCCCCGCCGACGGCAGGCCTCGTCGTTCGCGGCTTTGGTGATATGGGCATAGACCGCGAGGGGTACCCGACGCACTATTCGCACCTGCTTCGCAACTGGCTGCCGCGCCTGTGGGAGTGCCAGGGGGACTTCCCGCAGGAGCGCGCACTCTTCGTCCCCAAGAAGCTTGTGCCTCTCTACGCTGACATAGTGGCGCGATATGGAATGACGATCACCCAGGAGAAAGGCGTCGAGTGCGCCATCCACATACCAGCCCGCCCACCGAGCTACTTCTTCGACATGTTTGCCGACCCCGCACGCAACTTGCGCGCCGAGCAGGGCTGCAGCTCCAGCGACGTCGTGCTAGTTCTGCGGACAAGCAAGCGAGCCGAGCGCCGGCGCTCGATAGCCAACCCGGGTACCGTGGCCGAGGTTGTGGGCACGTTTGCTCGTCAAAAAAACCTGAGCTTCGAGGTCGTCAGTTTTGAAGACTACGCGTTTGCCGAGCAGCTGCGCAAGGTCTGCACTACGCGCTTGCTGATTGGACAGCACGGCGCGGGCATCGGCAACGCCTTATGGAGCTATCGCCGGCCAATGGTGGTGCTTGAGCTGCCGCCTACGCTACCCGGGTGGTGGAGCGGTCTTCTCGCGCCGCGCTACGGTTTCACCTACTACCACGACGTCAGTGAAGGCCATTGCTGGCACGACTCCGCCAACAAGAGCCATAGTGTGACACGAGGGACGCGCGTAGGCAGCAATACGACGATGACCGTCAGCGTCCCGCACCTGCGGACGCTGCTGCACACGGGCTGGCTCATGATGCAGAAGAACAACCGCACCGCACGGAAGCAAGGCAAGCTCTGGGAAGGCGTACAACCCGGCAACACGATTAGGCCGGGGACGACGCGGTCTTGGCACAAGAACAAAGGCGGAGGACGCAGTGGGAATGCGAACAGGCCGTTCTGAGGATACTGCCCCCCCCCCCCCCTCCTCCGCCTCGCCTGGCTCGGCTTCTGACAATTTCGGCGAACAATCTCGGCGAACGGAGATGGGGAAAAGCGCCTACGGGATCACTACTACTGGGGACTACTCTGCATTGCTGCGACCTGAGGGAGGGTGTAGAGGATGTAGAGTGTAGAGCGCTGTAGAGCTGTAGAGATGTAGAGCGCTCTGGAGCGCTGTAGAGCTGTAGAGCTCTTCATCGGCTGCGTGACGAACTGCGTGCGTTGTAGAGCGATGTAGAGCGCGATTTTGCTGTAGAGTTTGTTGTAGAGGCTCTACAGCCAAACCGCCGGGAAGGCAGTGACTCAAAGAGGTCGAGCCGCGCTAATGGGGTGTCTCCGAGCTTACTGGAGCTCTGATGGACGGCCCTGACTATCCCTGACACACAGAGAGTCACTCTGACGACACACAACACCCTATAACTGCGTCATGACCAGCCCGTCGCCGGTGCCGCATTCGTCGCTGTGCTTCTTTAGCAGGCGGTGGACTGTCGGCTGCGAGGACGGTCGCATTTGCGCGAGGCGAGGCGAGCATTGCTGCGCGTTGCATGCGCCATGCCTCGCGCCAGCGCGTGCGGGAGCTCCTGGCTGAGCGTTGAGTCCAGGCGAGTTGCGCTGGCCACGATCGCTACGCCGAGCCGAGCTGACGCGCCGAGGCGCCGGCCAGTCGCAGCCGCGAGGCATGCCACAGCAGCAGAGGCATCTGCCACCCATTGGGCGGGCAGACAGAAGGCCAGGGCAGCACTGGCAAGTGCAACGCGCCTCATGTCGGAGAGCGCGACCGTGCCTCCATCGCCGGTTATGGTGTAGAGTTTGTTGTAGAGATTTCACGTTGTAGAGCGCCTCTACATCGCTCTACAACGCACGCAGTTCGTCCCGCGGCGGATGTAGAGCTCTACAGCTCTACATTGCTCTACAGCGCTCCAGAGCGCTCTACATCTCTACATCTCTACAGCGCTCTACACTCTACATCCTCTACACCCTCCCTCAGGCTGCGACGCCTTCGAATGTGCTTATACTCTAAATAAATAAATAAAACGGACACCTCTACTGTGAGATGGGTAAAAAGGAACAGGTCCCCGCCCTTGCGATGTTTGTGCAGGGTTCTTTGTGGGTGTGGTCGGCGACTAGCCGGGGTCGTCCTCCCGATGGGGGACTAGCACTAGCCGTCTTCCACATTGGTCCCTCGGGTGAACCGGCCGCGCCCCGCACACAAGATCAAGAACTCCAGCATCCAGCTCTCAGCCTTTCCGCACGACAAGAGCCGCCCCTCGCCGTCGATGAAGAGGCTGTGCTGAAAGCCTCCCGCCGCCTTCACCGGCGGGTTGGTCTCGCGCAGCAAGGCCGAGTAGCACAGCCACCGCACGGCGCAGCTCTCGCCCTCTGGCTGCGCCGGCGGCTCGTAGCCGGCCTCTTGCAGGCGCAAGCGGATGCCCTCCAGCGCAAGCGAGGCGTGGAAGAGCAGCGAGACGGCCGCGACGCGAGCGATGTCGGCGGGGTCGCAGCGGGAGAGGGCGCGCACGAGGAGCTCCGTGGGGAGGTCGAGGAGGCGGGTGGACGGCGTCTCTGGCGAGGAGGCAAGGCGGCGCGAGCGGCGCCGCGGGGCAGACATGTACAATTTGTACGTCGCGAGGAAAAGAATTTTCTCGTATTTTAGCATTGAGCTCCCTCGCACGACACTGGGCTTGTGCTAGTCGCTATTCTCCGACGGTTCGGGGAGGACGGCACGCCGCCAGCCCGGGATGGATTTCTTGTGGGCACACTCGGCTCCGACTATATGCAGCTTTTCGTGGCGGCCGTCCTCTCAAAACGTAAGATATCGGACGCACAGGCAACACCCCGCCACCTCACTGCCATGCTCTCTGCCCCGGCGCCCACGCCTCGATCTTCTTGGGCAGCAGCTGGTTCGGCAGGTCCTCTCCGTGGCCTAGGCCGCCGTGTTCGCCCTTGCCCCACGTGGAGACAGCTCTGTCGGCGGTGAGGGCGATGCTGTGATCGATTCCAGCCGACACGGCGACGATGCGCTGGCCAGCAATGGCCTCAACCTTCTTTGGCAGCAGCTGGTTCTGCTGGTCGCCGTGGCCCAGCTTGCCATAGCCTCCACCGCCCCAGCTCCAGACGGCGCCGTCGGCGGTGAGGGCGAGGTTGTGGTTCTCTCCCGCCGACACGGTGATGACGCGCTGCCCCGCCAAGGCCTCGACCTTCTTGGGCTGCCACTGGCTCTGCCCGTCGCCGTGGCCCAGCCGGCCAAAGCCTCCACCTCCCCAGCTCCAGAGGGCGCCGTCGGCGGTGAGGGCGAGGCTGTGGCTATGCGAGAATCCCGCCGAGACAGCGACGACGCGCTTCCCCGCCAAGGATTCGATCTTCTTGGGCAGCAGCTGGTTCTGCTGGTCTCCGTGGCCCAACCGGCCGTGGACTCCATAGCCCCAGCTCCACATGCTGCCGTCAGCGGTGAGGGCGAGGCTGTGGTTTCCTCCCGCCGACACAGCGACGACGCGCTGCCCAGCCAACGCTTCGATCTTCTTCGGCAGCAGCTGGCGCTGCTGGTCGCCGTGGCCCAACTGGGCAAATGGTCCATGGCCCCAGCTCCAGACGGCTCCGTCGGCGGTGAGGGCGAGGCTGTGGCGGGCTCCAGCCGACACAGCGACGACGCGCTGGTCAGCAGAGGCCTCGATCTTCTTGGGCAGCAGCTGGTGCTGCTCGTCGCCGTGGCCCAGCTGGCCAAAGCCTCCCCAGCCCCAGCTCCAGACACTGCCGTCAGCGGCGAGGGCGAGGCTATGCGCAGCTCCCGCCGACACGCTCACGGCGCGATCGCCGCCCAGCGGGGAAGGGAGGCGGGTCGGCGTGTTGAGCTGCGTCACGCCATCGCCGTGCCCGAGCAGTCCCGACATCCAGTTCTCAGCCGTTCCGCACGACAAGAGCCGCCCCTCGCCGTCGATGAAGAGGCTGTGCTGTTGGCCTGCCGCCGCCCTCGCCGGCGGGTTGGACTCGCGAAGCAAGGCCGAGTAGCACAGCCACCGCACGGTGCAGCCCTCGCCCTCCGGCTGCGCCGGCAGCTCGAAGCCGCGCTCTCGCGCCCACAAGCGGATGGCCTCCAGCGCAAGCGAGGCGTGGAAGAGAAGCGAGACGGCCGCAACGCGAGCGATGTCGGCGGGGTCGCAGCGAGAGAAGACGCGCACGAGGAGGTCCGTGGGGAGGTCGAGGAGGCGGGCGGGCGGCGGCTTGTCTGGCGAGGGGGCGGCGGAGGCGGCGGAGGTGGCGAGGCGGCGCGAGCGGCGGCGCGGCGGGGTGGTGGACATCGCGAGGAAAAGAAAAAAAAATATTCCCCCGCCGTCCCAAACTGTCACTCCCCTTTCTCCCGGCCGGGGTGGGGCGCGCGCGGGGGCGGCGGGTGTGCGGGATGTCTGTGGGGGCCCAAGAGCGATGCGTCATGTGTGTGTCCGCCTTGCTTTGTTTCATAACATCAAAGGCTAGCTCAAAAAGAAACGCTGACGCCACTAGGCAGTGTGGTAAGTTTTTTCTTGCTTTTGCAGCCGGCCGACTGGCGGTACTCTCCCGCGACTGCATCCACACCTCTCCTCACACGCCCAGCGACGTGAGCCCTCGTACCGGCTAGCATCCGGATGCGGCAGCTGCTCCTGCTAGCGCTGGCGGCATCTGCCAGCGGGCTCGCCAGCCTCTTCCAGCCCGCTCGGCCGCCGCTGCGAGCGCGCAGCTGCGCCGCCCAGGCCGGGTGTGTTCGATTGTAAAAAATCGGCCATTTGGTCCCCAGGGGCCGCCCCTGGCCGCCCGCGCGCACAAAAAAATACTCCGCCGCCCCGAACGCCCCCAGAAAACAACATACTAGCCCCACAAGCGTCACGAGTTTACGAGAGTACTCAAAATAAATTCCCGGAGTGCCCGGCCGCGCCGGCAGCAGGCGGCGGCCTATGGCACCCGTAAGCGTGCAGTGGCCGTCCCAGTCGTACAGCGCGCCGACCTTGACCTCGCCCATGAAGAGGGAGCGGTAGAGGGCCGTGCAGCTGAACACCTGGCCGTGCGGCAGCACCTCATCGAACACCGGCGGCGCCTTGTAGCCGGGCTCGAGCTTGATGCGGCCGAGCACGGAGAGCCGCGTCGCGGTCTTCGAGCCGGCCTTGACCACGTTGTTCCGCTTCATGCGCGTGCGGCGCAGCAGCTGCGTGACGCCCGAGCTGTGGGGGCGACGGCGAGGCGGCGTAAGGGCGGTGGCGGCAGGTGTGGGCGGCAGGTTGTGTCTGCCCTCGCGGGAAGCGGGAGGCCGGGACCGATGACAGAGGGAGCGAGGGTTGGGGGAGGGGGGGCGAGGAAGGGGGGCGAGGCTCCTGTCGTAGCCCTGAAAGTGCCCGGCGAGCGCGGCCGTCGCCCCCTTCTTGGAGATGCTCGCACGCTTGCCAGAC